>NW_027397095.1:5762838-5835159 GCF_003265705.2 Callorhinus ursinus
CGCATACAAAAAGCGTATACTTTGGATCCAGTAGCAATCTTCTGGAACTAGTTTCCTGCCTCTTTTTGTTATCCAGAGGAATCTTTTGAATTCCCATTTCAGAAGCTGCTGCCCTCCCACTAGTCCTCAGACATGGTGGTTCAGTGGAACTTAGAGGTACATTAACATTTCAGGATTGTAGGTGCGACCACAGCAGCAATCTCTACACATTCAAACATCTCTGGAAATAGGATGGGATCTTCAGGGAATTTTGAGTGTCTCAATAGCCTAGGTTGGATTTTCTAAAGGAAGTGAAATACCTTCCTGAGTCAGAGGGTGGTAACTGACTAGTGCCTGATGTGTTTCCCATGACTGCAGGAGTAAGAAGGTTTTGAAGTACAAAAATAAAAAATAATTTTTATTTTATTGTGTTAAGAACACTTAAATTTTTAAGTGAACAATATAGTGTTGTTGATTATAGGTTCAATGTTGTACGACAGATCTCTAGAGCTTATTCATCTTGCTTAACTGAAACTTTATGCCTATTGATTAGTAATTCCCCATTTCCCCCTCCTCCAGGCCTGGTAACCACTATTCAACACTTTGATTTTGACTATTTTAAATACCTCATTTAAGTGGAATCATACAATATTTGTTTTTCTGTGACTGGCTTATTTTAGTTAGCATAATGTCCTCAAGGTTCATCCATGTTGCTATATTTTGCAGAATTAGCTTCTTTTTTAAGGCTTAATATTACAATATATGTATATACCACAATTTCTTTTCTTTTTTTCAGTTTTATACCTTTATTTGACAATCAGCAATTAGTTCTCATCCATATTAACTGTCTGTAGATTTTTGAAGGTGGTGAGAGGTACACAGGTAAGCAATGTATTGAGCTTGTATGGTGAATCTTCATTCTCATTACATTTTCTGGACAACCGCACATGGATATGGCATGGAACATTCCTTATTACTTTGGCCCAGACAGCTTTGTCAAGACTGGTGTCAGTGTGCACATCTGGAGTTCCTATATCCTTCATGGCAAATTTCTGGATCCCTTTCAGTGCCTGAGGGGCATGCTTCTTGAAACCTACTCCATGGATGTGCTTGTGAAAGTTGATGCTATGTTTTCTGGTCACTACCTCAATGATGGCAGAATAGCCCTTCTTCTTCTTGCCACCCTTCTTCGCAGGAGCCATTCTGCTGGGCCTTGGTTGGAAAGCATACCATATTTTCTTTATTCATTCATCTGTCCATACATTTTCACCTCTTGGCTGTTTTAGTAGTGCCACAATGAACATGGAAGTGCCAAAATGTCTTTGAGATTCTGACTTCAATTCTTTTGGATAAATATTCAGAAGTGGATCACTGGCCTATAAGGAAATTCTTATTTTTAATTTTATGAGAATCTCTATACTATTTTCCATAGTGTTAGCGCCATTTTGCATTTGCACCAACAGTGTGTAAGTGTTTCAGTTTCTTCACATCCTTGTCAATGCTTTTTCTCTTTTGTATTTTTTATGGTAACCATCCTGACAGATGTGTGATGATATCTCATTGTAGTTTTGCTTTGCATTTCCCTGATGATTAGTAACACTGAGTATTTTTTTCATATACCTATTGGCCTTTCTATGTCTTCTTTGGAGAAGCATCCAAAGTCCTTAGCCCACTTTTAAATTGGATTATTAGGGTTTTGTTGTTGTTGTTTTGTTTTGTTTTGCCACTGAGTTATAGGAGTTCCTACATATTTTGAAGATTAACCCCTTATCAGATCTATGTTTTGAAAATATTTGCTCCCATTCCATAAGTTGCCTTCTCACTCTGATGGTTGTTTCCTTTGCTATGCAGAAGCTTTTTAATTTGATCTAGTCCCATTTGTTTACTTTTGTTGTTTTTGCTTTTGCTTTTTATGTCCAATCCATGAAATCATTGCCAAGACCAAGGTCATGATGCTTTCCCCCAGGTTTTCTTCTAAGAGTTTTATAGTTTTGGGTCTTAGGTTTAAGACTTTAACACATTTTGTTAATTTTTGTGTATGGGGTAAGATCAAGATCCAGTTTCATTCTTTTGCATGTGGCTATCCACTTTTTGCAATGCCATTTTTTGAAGAGACCATCCTTTGTCTGTTGAGTATTTTTGGCATCTTTGTCAAAGATCAGTTGACTATATTTGCATGGACTTACTTCTGGACTCTCAATTCATTTACATTGGTCTATATGTGTGTTTTTATGCCAGTACATACTGTTTTGATTACTGTAGCTCTGTAATATATTTTGAAATCAGGAAGTGTTATGCCCCCAGCTTTGTTCTTCTTTCTCAAGATTGATTTGGCTATTCATGGTCTTTTGTGGTTTCATATAAATTTTAGAATTGTTTCTCTATTTTTATAAAAAATGGTATTTTATAGTGATTCCATTAGATCTGTAGATTTTTTTGGAGAGTATAGATATTTTTGACAATATTAAGTTTTTCAACCAATGATCACAGAATGTCTTCCCATTTGTCTATGTCTTTAACTTCTTTCATCAAAGTTTTATAATCTTAACAGGTTTGTAACTGGTATGGAATTTGAATCAGTAATCAAAAATCCCAGTAAAGAAAAGCCCAGGACCAGATGGCCTTCTGGGTGAATTCTATCAAACATTTAAAGGAAAATTAATGCCAATCCTTGTCCAAACATTGAAGAGGAGGGAATACTTCCAAACTCATTTTTTGAGGCCAGCATTGCCCTGATTCCAAAACCAAATAAATACAGCACAAGAAAAGAAAATGACAGCTCAGTATCTCTAATGAATATAGATGCAAAAATCTTCAACAAAATACTAGAGAACCAAATCCAATAGCATGTTAAAAAGATCATACACCATTACCAAATGGGACTTATTCCTGGTGTGCAAGGATCTTTCAACATATGAAAATCAATTAATGCCAAACAGAACATTAACAGAATAAAGAATAAAAATCATATGATTATCTTAATAGATGAAGCAAAAACATTTGACAAAATTCATCACCTGTTCATGATAAGAGCTCTTAACAAACTAGGAATAGAAGGAAAGTATCTCAACATAATAAAGGTCATATATAACCCAAAGCCTAATGATACCATTATACTCAATAGAGAAAAGCTAAAGCTTTTTCTCTATGACCAGGAATAAGACAAAGATTCCCACTCTCACCACTTATATTTAAAATAATATTGGAAATCCTAGCCAGAGCAAATAGGCAAGAAAAAGAAATAAAAGAATCCCAAATTAAAATGATGAAGTAAAATTGTCCCTGTTTGCAATGCCATCATCTTATATAAAGAAAATTCTAGAGACCCCATTAAAAAGAACTGTTAGGACTAATAAATTCAGTAAAGTTGAAGGATACAAAATGAATGTACAAAAATTAGTTGCATTTCCATATACTAACAATAAACTGAGAAAGAAATTAAGAAACAATCCCATTCACACTAGCATCAAAAAGAATAAAATACTTAATAATTTTTTAATATAGTCAAATTTATACTTCTGGATTGAGTAATAGTTAGAATTTTTCAGCTAAATTTATAAGTGGATTATTGAATGTTTTGTTCCATTTTTTTGTTTTTTTATATTTTAATATTTAATCCATTTGGAGATTATCTGGGTATATACATGAAGTATGGTTCCAATTTAACTTTTACAGATGACTATTCCGTTGTCTTAGAATTATTTATTGAACAGTTTATCCCCCATGCATTATGGCTTATTTATAGACTTTATATTCTTTTTCAATGATCTGCTTATTTGTATAACTGTACTACACTTTTGATTATCATAGTTTTATAAAAACTTTGAATATGTGATAGGTCTGTCCCTTACTCACAGTTCTTATTTTTCAGAGTTTTTTTTCTCCCCGAGCAATCTTTGTTTAATTTTATATGAATTCTAGAAACTACTTGTCTAGTTTTCTCCATAAAAAATGCTAACTTTATTCAGACATGTGAAATTTATAAAATAACTTAGGAGAAGTTGTAATTATAATGAAATTAAGTATACATTTCTAAAGCATTTTCTGTATGCAAGATTTTGGAATTTTATGTTCTCTTTATCCCCTTTAAAATGATCTGTTCTTTAACTATCTGTTCCATTTTCATTTTATTTTATTTTACTTTTAGGGGAGTGGAGAGGCAGGTCTTTGATAACTTTCCCTAATTCCTTAGTGGAAATTAACTTGCTTGGATTTTTCTCTCTTCTAGTGTTAGTTTTGATAAATTACATTTTTGTAGAAAATTATTTACTTCATCTTGGCTTTAATTTTTATTTATATAAGTGGCCTCATACTTAAAACAAAATCTAATCTTTAGGCAGTTATTTCCTTAACAAACTCCCAAATTGTAGTGGTCTAACACAGTAAAAATGTCCTATGCATGCAGAGCCCAATATAGGTATTTCTGATCAGTGGGCAGACTTCTATGTGCTTGTTAAGGCTCCAGACTCCTTCCATTTTGTGACTTTGCCATCTACTAGGGCCTCTGAATCTTTGAATAGATCATATGCCTCCTTTATTGACAGTTATTGGATGAAAAAGTAGGGACACATGGGAGGATTTTGTGGGTTGGGCCTAGGTGTAATGTATATCAATTATATCCACCACCCATTGTCCACAACACAATCATATGCTCATATTTCACTATAAGTAAGCCTTGGAAGTATAGTCTAGCTTTTTGTCCATAAAGGAAAGGAAATAGATTTTGGAAAGGAAATAGACTTTGCAGTCTCTACCATACTGGTTTCTCTAAAAATTGAGTTTATAAAGTTTTTTTTTTGTTTTGATTTTATAATAATTTCTAGGAGTGGATATGGGAAGATGTTGAAATTATGATTCCTTGATGTAACTGGAAACCTATACAACAGTGAATAAGAGGATGGACCTTGATGTAAGACACACACAGACTCAAGTTTCAGTTCTACCTTCAGCTAGGTGTTCTTACCCAAGTTGTGTAATAGAGTATAATAATGGAACCTACTTCAAAGTGTTGCTGTGATGAGTCAATGGAAAGATTAGTGTAAAGTTATTAATTTGGGAACTGACAGTATTATTATGATTAGTAATAATAGTAGCATCATGTTGGTAAGCAGAGCACAAGTTGGTCTGTGCAGAGTTAGAGGCATGAGAAGTAGACACAATTAAGATATATGTGGGTTGAGATAGGTAAATGCCCATTCAGAAGTAGCAATGAAAGAGGCAATAGTTTTCTATAAACCTTTATAAAATTGATCAATACAGTAAGCTTTCTTTTAACCTTCAGAGAGCTCTGGCACTCCCATACAGTCTTGTTCAGGTCTTACTGTTATGCTGTAAGTTCTAGAAAATTTCTGGTATTGCTGCTGTTTGATGCTAGGCTATGTCTCTACCTGTGGCACTCCACCAGAGCTCTCTGGGCAATAACATTCTTAATTCAACATTTTTTTTCTACCTTATCATTATATGTTAAACCACATGCTACTCACTATCACATCATTTCCCTTCCCTCCCTTAAGCTCTGTATACAGAGTCACATCTCCAGTAAACCTGTCTTGATTAGTAGCATGGTTATTTTTCTTTCTCATTGACTGTACTTTTCCCCAGAAAATATCACTTAGTTGACTTTCTAATTATGCATTTTCCAGTTCTTGGAGAGGAACAATCAACCTTTTTTATGTACTTATGTACTTGGGCAAAACTTAGATTGTCAGGTTCTCAGGGGCATGGACAAGGGAGCTTTTCCATCTTCTATTTTCTTGTGTCCCCTCTAAAGTACCTAAAATTGATTTTTCACACAGTGGTCATTTGGGGGCAAGTTGAGTTATGAACTAGCTATTTCATTATATCCCTAGAATACTGCCAACTTCTTCAAGGAAAGATGTAAAAACAATCCTTGTACTTCCTGCTGCTTCTCTAAAGGAGAGAAAGTTGATAAAGGGCCAAGAATTTGCTGGAAAGTTTCTCAAAACTGTCCACAAAGCCTATGGAAAGTGGTGCCTATTTTGGTCACATGGCCAACACTCTGGAAATGGACGGGAGATTCATTTGGGCTTTAGAGGACCTTACAAATGAGCAACATTGTATGTAAGTGTGAGGTCACTGGGCCAGAAACCCCGAGGGGGGTCATAGGAAATGTTAAGAATTGTATCCCATAGCAGTAAACATATTTTGTTCTACTTGAGTAGTTCCAAGAAATAGAACAATATGACTTGGCATTTGTGTAAGTGGAAAGGGTTTGAAAGCCACAGGGCGATCAGTGATTGAGGTTAAAGCTATTACAGGAATGGTGTTTAACACACTGTTAATTGGGTAGTGGGGAAGAAGGTAACTAGGCAGTCCAGAGAGACATGGTGCTTTCAACAGAAAAAGATAATTTGGGCTGCACTAAGCAATGTGTTTCTCTTCTGTGTTTTGTAACACTTCTCACTTAATAGATTGACAAGTAGTCATCTTGGGTATATACAGGCCAGCAGAGCAGTGGCAGGGTTCTTAGAGGAGTGTCGTTGTGTTCTTTGTAAACCAGGTTGGCATTTCTTACCATTGTAATTTCAATTCAGCAGAAATTTGTTGAGGAAATGTTTATTCTATACTATGCTCTGTGTGAGGTGATAGGGATTCAAGAGTGAAGGAAAGAGACATGGCCCCTGACCCTCCAAAAGCAGACACACTAGTAGCTGACCAGAACATATCACACTATGTGATATGTCTCCTAAAGGGGAAAGGATTTGTGCCACTGACAGGTACTGTCTTCCTTGTGGACATCAATAAGCTTTCTACTTTGTAAAATAAAATTTTATGTCTGTAAAAGTAGCAAAGGCTAAAAATTTGGAAAATATATAAAATAAAATAAATAATTTATAATCCTAAAACTGGACATAATTACTGTTAATAGTTTTATTTCCTTCATTTTTATTTGCATTATATAAATATATGTAAACATACACAGTTGATGCACTATATATAAACTTCCAATTCTGCATTGCCCCAGTAAGCTAGAATTATTTCTCCATGTCATAAAAAACACCATAAACATCATATTAAAGTCTAAATTGCATTAAGTGATTATTTTATTCAATTGTTCCTTAATTGATAGACATTTCCAATAGTACATATTTTTCAGATGTTTGGGGTGGATAAACAGTTGAGTTTGGCTGTATTAATGTGGTACTTTAAATGGCCTAATCGACCTTAAGAAAAATAGAGAGGGAGAAATGGAGGAATAAAGGTGGTGGGGTGGGGGGTTGGAGAAAGAGAGAGGTTGAATGAGAGAATGAGAATGAATGAAAACACCTAGATCTGGCTAAATCTGCTTCTGTGATATAATGCTGGGATACATGCCCCCAAGATCTCCTTTGGTGGCTACCGGTCAATCAGAGATCCTGCATTACTATATCATGACCTCAATATCAGGACCTTAGGACCTGAGGGTGAGAGGGCAGGTGAAGTTTAAGAAAGATCTTCCCCTTTCCTTGGCTAAGAGAATAGATTACTGTAGAGTTTGAAGGAACATAGTCCACAGAACTGCCCTCACTTCTTTTTTTGTTTTGTTTTGTTTTTATTTTGTTATGTTAATCACCATACATTACATCATTAGTTTTTGATGTAGTGTTCCATGATTCATTGTTTGCGTATAACAACCAATGCTCCATTCAGTACATGCCCTCTTTAATACCTACCACCAGGCTAACCCATCTGCCCTCACTTCTGATGTCAACTGCAAGTTTGAGGGGTTCCAAAACCACTCTCAATGATTTGCTAAAGGGATTCACAGAACTCACTGAAAGCTATTGTAGTAAAGATTATGAGTTATTACAGGGAAAGGATTAAGATTAAAATCATTCAAAGAAAGAGATACATGAGGCAGAGTCCAGGAAAGCTGCAAATACAGAGCTTCCATTTGTCCTTTCCCATGGCGTCATTGGCAGCATTATTTTATCAGCATCAATATGTTATAATATGCACAGAGTATTTTCATCCAGGGAAGCTAGCCTGAGTCTTGGTGTCTAGATTTTATTAGGGCTCCATGTTTGTCTGCCCACATGATGGACCCTTAGTTTCCAGGCCCTCCAGAGTTAGAACTGATAATTCATAGAGGACCTTTAGTCTGCATTCCCTCTTGAGGTAAAGTGTCCACTGCAAGGCCCAAAGTCCCTGTCATAAATCACACTGTTAGTCTGTCCAGTGGCCAAGGCCCCCAGGTAAACAAAGATACTCTTATCAGGCATGATATTCCAGGGGCTTAGAGATTACCTCCCAGAAACCAAGCACAAAGGCCAGACCTCTTCCTGAGCAAGGTTACATTCTTTACTCTACAGGTGCATTATCTAGTAGGAACCTCCCCTTGATGATTATGTACCAGCATGTGGTGTGCTATGAAGGAAACCACTGAGGAAGCTGATAATATTTTTATCTTCTAGAAAGGAGATAGTGACTTAAGCACATAAAATACTGTTTAGTGGTTTGGCATCCTGGCACTTTGCTTAGTTTATCCTGTTTTCTTTGTAGGGCTGTCCAAGTCTAATAACAAGCAGGGTAGGTAGTTTTTATGTGTTGTGACATGAAAGACAGAAAAAGAAATCTCATAACAACAAATCTGTTCCTTCATATGCCAAAGCCACAGATCAGAATCAAATTAGCTCTTAAAGATCATCTAGTTCAGGTGTTGGCAGACTATGTCTTGGGATCAAATCTGGCCCTCTGCCTGTTTTTGTAAATAAATTGTAATTGGAACAGCCATGCCCCATTCATTTATGTATTGTCTATGGCTGCTTTCATGCTACAGTGGCAGAGTTGAATAGTTGTGACAGAGACTGGATGGCTGCAAAAATACTTAACTATTTGTCCCTTTACAGAAAAAAGTTTGCTGACCTCTGGACTAGTTCAACTATATCATTATGCAGATGGAGAAATTGAAGTCCAAATTGGAGAAATATCATTAAGTTAGGCAAATAACTACCTTACTTTATATTAGGCACTACTGAAGGCACTTGAGATACATCAGCGAACAAAACAGATAAAAAATGCAGACTAATTATACTAACAATTATGCTTACATCTTAATGTTAGCAATTTATAATGCCATGGAAAAAGACTAACAAATGGATAACAGGTTAAAGGGGAATCGGGAGTGTGAGGTGGAGTCAAATAAGGTGATGAAAGTCGGCTTCATTGAGAAGGTGAAATTTTAGAAAAGATTTCAAAAGGGTGGGGTGAGCCTTCGATACACCCAGGAGAAAACATTTTCAGGCAGAAGGAACTGTTCATGAAAAGCCTGAGCAGACATGTTCCAGCAACAGACAAACTGAAGTAAAGTGAGTGAGGAGGAAGGTAGTAAGAGATGAAGGAAGTGAGGTAATGGAATACCAGATGCCATTGGGTTTATAATGCCATTGGAAAACTATGAGTAAAATGAGGGATAGATGCAGATTTTGAGCAGAGAAGTGACATCTGACTAGGATTAAAATTTTAGCTCCATTGTTGAAGATGGGGGGTGAAAGTGAAAGTAAAAGATCAATGTGATGGTTAATTTTATTTGCCAACTTGGCTAAGGCATACCCAGATTAGAGGGTAAAAAAATTATTTCTAGATGTATCTGTGAGAGTGCCCTGGGAAGAGACTGGCATTTGAATTGGTAGACTGAGTAAAGATTTGCTCTCATCATTGTAGTAGGCATCATCCAATCGGTTGAGGGCCTGAATAGAACAAAAGAGAAGAAGGGCAAATTTACTTTCTCTGCTTGAGCTAAGACATTCATCTTCTGCCCTCAGACATTGGCACTTCTGATTCTCAGACCTTCAAATTTAGTCTGAGACATACACCACTGGCCCTCTGGTTCTCAAGTCTTCAGGCTTGGACTGGAACTACACCACCAGCATTCCTGGGCCTCCAGCTTACAGATGGCAGATCATACAACTTCTCAACCTCCATAATCAAGTAAGCCAATCCCTCATAATATGCTTCTTTCTGTATATCTTATATATTTCCTATTGGTTCTGTTTCTCTGGAGAACCCTGACTAATCAAACCAGTTATGAAGCTATGATAGTAATCTAGCCTAGAGATGATGTTGGCTTGGACCATCTTGGTAGCAGTGGATGAAATGAGAAGTTATCAAATTCTGGATTTATTTTGAAGGTAGAACCAAACAAGATTTGCTAAAGGCTTGACTACAGGGTATAAGAGAAAGAGAGGAGTCAAGGTTTTTTGGCCTGAGTAACTGGAAGGATGGAGTTGTCAAAGTCATACAGGAAGTTGGTAGAAGAGCAAGGTCTTGAAGCCAGGCCCTCTAACTTCCTCTAACTCCCCTCTAAATCCCAATTTGATTGTGCTCTCTTGGGGAATGCTAATATGACTCTTTCAGACAGTGGAAACTGGCCCAATGCATGTGCAGCTGCAGCAATATGCAAATGATAAATAATAAGTCTCAGAGCTAAATCTTTTACAGAGTATCTCTATTACCAGGTTTATTTCCAGGTTTATCTCTCTGAATGCAGGAAAGGGAAAATTTCCTTCCTATTTAGCTCAAGCTCATTAAAAAGTCTCTCCTTGACCAGCTTTGATAAGGAGAAGAAAACAAACATAATGTCCCTGCTTGAATATCATAAGATAATAAATATTCCAAATGAACATAATTGTTTTTAACCTTTATGCCAGGTACAATAAATGTCAAATGGAAAGATAACCTAGCACTCTCCTGAAATAGCTTAAATAATAGGCCCCAGTTTGCTTTAATGGGAACTCACCCAGTAGATACACTCATATAACAAATGAGAAATCCCTAATGAGAGTTGCATTATTTCTATTGGCTTTTATGCCATCCTTAATTGATTGCCATCATGCATGGCTAATTAAGAGCATGATAATCTGACTGAGGTATTTTCAGCCAGTGCAATGGTGCCTGCTTTAAAACAATGACTTTTGAAAACCCACATCAAGGTGGCTGGCCAGTTGCTCTATAGCTGGTGACTTCCCCATTAGAAAGCATGATCCTTCATTGATCAGTCTAACTTGGTACACTCCTGGGGGTTTAGTACCTCAACTGTGGACAGGAACATTGAGACCATCTCTCAATGATGTCAAAAGCATTCCAGGGCAAGGGCCTTTTTGTCCTGAGCCTACTGATTAACTTCCTGTTTCTAAGGCCCATTTCTTTTATCCATCCCCATCCCCATGTCATAGATTTCCATCCTGAATTGCTTTCACAGGCTTATTCTCAGAGGGTTGGGGTATACTAAAAAAGATGACTGGATTTGTATTCTATTTTCAGCTCAACTATAAACTGGCTATATGACCTTGAATAAGTCACTTCTATGCTATTTTCTATGTTTTTTTCTATTCAAAAGTGAAGGGTTGGGAGAGGCAAATTTCAAGCTTGCTTTTAGTTTTGCCTTTTAATTATTTTGTGGCCCCATCTTTGTCAAAAAGCCAGTGGTGTGATTGGGAAAGATTTGTTAAAACTCAGTTTCCATTGTCTCTTCTGTGAAATGAATGTGAAATTAACTTAAAATACTTAAAATACTCAAAGCAGACATATGGTCAATATAATTATTATGTAATTGAATTCATTAAGCCCTTGGTCAGCAAACACAGGATTCATTCCTTCCCACCTATGGGTATTTGTGAAGAGTGCCCCAAGGAGTTTGTTAGAGAGTTAAATATTTGTACTTCTAATATTACACATATCTGATTGAAGCATAAAGTTATTTCCTTTAGAAACTAACTTGTATCATGGAGATGCAAGTTAAAACAGCAAAGAGATCTCATTTTGCAATAATCAAATGAGAAATAATTATAACCAGTTAATATCAAGTATTGGTGAAGATATGACATAATGGGAACCATAATCTACTGTTGTTGGGAATATGAATTGGTATAATTTTTTTACCCAGTAAATGCAAACATGTGCATGTACATGAATGTTCATAGTAGCATTGTTTGTAAGTGGAAAAACCTGGAAAAATATGAGTGTACATATAATATGTATAAATATATTGGGGAAAATCATGCAATGAATGAAAAATGAGTAAGCCACAGCTATACACATCAACATAGGTACATCTAAAAATCATGGCATTTATCAAAAAAATAGCATGCCCTAGATAAATACAGATAGTATAATTTTAGTTTTGTAATGTTTAAAATTGATAAAATTAAGTCATGTATTTTTTAGGGATATGGATTTGAGTGATAAAACTACTTTTAAAAAGTGAGAGAATGATTAACAAAATATTCAGGATAGTAAAAGAGATTGACTCTTTGTAAATCTCTTTGGTGAAAGAATAGGGAGGCAATTAGAAGAAACATAAAGGAGGTTTCAGATATTGGTAATGTGCTCTTTAGTTTTGGAAATTTAAAAACTATTATAAAAGCAATACATGGCTATCATAAACTCTGGAACAATACAGAAGAATATAAGATCAGGAATAGAGCTGTCCCTTTTCCTCTTCTCTACAATTCCATTTAAGAGATGAAAAGAGCACTGTCAATAATTTGGGGTATATCCTTCTAGATCAGTGGTTCTCAGTGTGGTGCCTGGACTGGCACTATGTGCATCACCTGGGAACTTGTTAGAAATGTAAATTACCTGGCCTCATTCCAGATTTACTGATTTAGAAACTCCAGAGATGTGGCTGTGCTATTTGTGTTTTAACAGGTCTCTGGGTAGTTACAACCCTGGTTGAATAATAATAGAAGCACCAGAGGAACTTTGAAAAAAAATTCCAGTGCCCAGGTCTTACCTCCAGAGATTTTTTAAAAGTTCCTCCAGTAATTATAATGTGTTGACAGGGTTAAGAGTCATTGGTTTAGGCTTTCTATATACATATACGTATACAAAACATATACATATACATGATATTATATATTAGTGAAAAGCCTAAGATATAGAAGATTTTTTCATATATATATGAGAGAATCTTCTGCATCTTTCACTTTTCACTAATAATATGTCAACAAATATAAATCTATTTCCTTTTTTAGAGCAGTGGTTCTTAACAAGGGATGATTTTGCCCTACAAGGGATGTTTGGCAATATCTGGAGCCTATTTTGGTTGTCACAACTGGGAGAGGTGCTACTAGCATCTGGTGAGGAGAGGCTAGGGATGCTGCTAAATATCTTAAAATGGACAGGACAGCTCCCCACAATGAATTATCTGGCTCCAAATGTCAATAGTGCTGAGGTTGAGAAACCCTGTTTTAGAGGGATACAGAGTGTTTGATTCTAAGACAGTATTAGATTTCATTCAATCTATTCAATGTGCTTTGGTGACTTCATTTAATACCCACAGGCTCTGAAGAGCTTGAGAAGATGTGAGTTATATGGGTATGCCTTGTCTCTACATACTTTCTTAAAACTCAGTAAAGTAATGTGCATCATTTTTGCTTCTTTTGTGTTCCCATAATAATCAACACATTGCTGGGCATGTTAAAGGTACTGGAGAAAAGCCTGGTGAATTGAATTGAATCATCCCCAATCCCCATAATATACTGAAATTCTATGGTATTTGTCTCTGGTTTCTGTTAAATCCTAGAAATGAAGGCTGGGTGAAATTCTTTCTGTCAATAACAAATGGAATTAACTGTAGAGTCTTGGGTGTATTGCAGAGTGAATGATTAAAAATCATCGGCAAATAGTAAGCTGTCTTCTGTGACCTTTTAGCTTTTGGTATTTTGACTGACGGTCCCCTCTTTGCAGCTTAGTGAAGTTGTAAACAGAGACAAATTAGACCCACTTATGGGCCAGGCAGTCAAACACCGAATATGAAAAGGTCAGCGTCAAACTCTGCTTGCTGATATGACTCAGGCTGGCATGGAATTGGGTGGGCCTGTGACACTGTGGATTTGAGCTATTGATTTAAAGGGAAGCAAATGTCTCAGTAGCAAATGGAATGGGAAAATCTTCAGTTTGGATTGTACTGGGAGATTGGAAAGCAGCTCTGGCTGAAACTTAGGCCTGGTTAAGGCCATGCATATTTTAAGTAGAAAATGCCATGGACCTTGAGTTTTTGAAGGCTCTGTCTAGGGTGTTGTTGTTGTTGTTGTCTGCTTCTCTCTTTTTCTAAGACTTTCAGTATCTTGCAGATACCTCTTTGTTGCTCTGGTAACAGGGCTTTCTCTATACCATGCTATTAAATGTAGAGCCCTTGGTCAACTTTTTCAGACTTTGCTCTCTTCTTTCTCCTTTACATGTCTCCCATTTTCATCTTTTCACCTTTGTGTTCACTATTTATTTTCTTCTTCCTATATCCTTTAATACTCTATTTCTCCTTAGAAAAAATGGAGTTGAAGAATATAATAATGGAAATAAACAATACATTAGAGTGTATCAACAGTAGATTAGTGGTTGGAGAAGAATATATCAGCAATCTGAAAGATTGGGTAATAGAAAGCACACAAGCTAAACAGCAGAAAGAGAAGTTTTAAAAATGAGGATAGGCTAAGGGCTCTCTTGGACAATATCATGCAAATACTTGCATTGTGGGGGTCCCAGAAGAAGAGAAAGGAGTAGAAAATTTATTTGAAGAAATAATAGCTGAAAACTTCCCTAAGCTAGGGAAGGAGGTAGACATCTAAGCCCATGAAACACAGAGTGTGGAACAAGATGAACCCAAGGAGGGCCACAGCACGAAATATAGTAATTAAAATGTAAAAGATTAAAGATAAAGAGAGAATCTTGAAAGCAGCAAGAGAGGAGCAAAAAATTATTTTCAAAGGAAACACTATAAGGCTATCAGCTGAATTTTCAGCAGAAATTTTGTAGGCCAGAAGTAAGTGACATGATATATACAAAGTGCTGAAAGGAAAAAAAAAAACCCATATCCAAGAATACTCTACCCACCAAGGTTATCATCTAGATTTGAAGGAGAAATAAACAGTTTCCCAAACAAAAGATAAAGGAGTTTATCATCACTAATCCAGTCTTATAAGAAATGTTAAGGAACTTTACATGGAAAAGAAATGGCCATAATTACAAGTAAGGAAATTATGAATAAAAAGATACAAAATATGATAGCATATACATAAAACATGGAGGGAGTAAAAAAAAAGAGAAAAACATTCTTAAATGTGTTTGAACTTAAATTCCCATCAAATTGAACTGACATCAAATTACAGGGTATAGGATACTGTATACTTAGGATGTTATATATGAACCGCATGATAATGGCAATCCCAAAACCTATAATAGATACACAAAAAATAAATAGAAAGCTAAACATAACATTAAAGAAGCTCATCAATCACAAACAAAGAGAGCAAGAGAAGAAGAAAGGAACAGAGAACTACAAAAACAACCAGAAAACAAATAACAAATGTCAATAAGTACATACCTATCTATAATTATTTCAAATGTAGATGGTCTAAATGCTCCAATCAAAAGACATAGGGTGGCAGAATGGATAAAAAAAACAAGGCCCATCTATTTGCTGCCTACAAGAGACTCATTTCAGACCTAAAGACATGTACAGACTGAAAGCAGAGGGATGGAGATGCGTTTATTTACCATGCAAATGGAAGTGGGAAAAAAAAGCCAGGGTAGGAATACTCATATCAGGCAAAATAAGCTTTAAAAAGGGATTAATCCAGAAGTGGATGTAACAGTTGTAAATATCTATGCACCTTACACTAGAGCACCTAAATACATGAGGCAAATATTAATGGACATAAAAAGAGAAATTGATGGTAATACAATAATAGCAGGGGACTACAGCCTAATATCCCTGCTGAACATAGATGCAAAAATACTCAACAAAACTCAACAAAATGTTAGCAAACTGTATTCAACAAGATCCTTCACCATGATCATGGGAAATTTATTCTGGAGATGCAAGAATGGTTCAACATTTCCAAATCAATCAATGTGATACACCACAACAAAATGAAGGATAAAAATCATATGATCATCTCAATGGATGAAGAAAAAACATTTGACACAATCAACATCCATTCATGATAGAAACTCAACAAAGAGGGTTTAGAGGGAACATACCCTAATATAATAAAGACCATATGTGAAAAAAACCACAGCTAACATCAGACTCAATGGTGAAAAATTGAGAGCTTTTCCTCTAAAATCAGAAACAAGATAAGGATGTCCACTCTTACCACTCATATCCATCACACTCATTGGCGTCCTAGCTCCAGCAATCAGACAAGAAAAAGAAATAAGAAGCATCTGTATTGATAAAGAAGTTCACTGTTACTATTTGCAGATGTCATGAAACTATACATAGAAAATCTTAAAAACTCTACCAAAAAACTACTAGAAGTAATGAATTCAGTAAAGTCACAGGATGTGAAATTAATACCCAGAGATTGATATTGTTTCTGTACAATAATAACAAGGTAGCAGACAGAGAAATTAAGAAAACAACTCCATTTACAGTTGCACCAGAAAGAATAAAATCCCTAGGAATAAATTTAGCCAAAGAGGTAAAAAAAAATGTACTCTGAAAACTAGAACACCAAGGAAATAAATTGAAAATAGCACAAACAAATGGAATGATTGTCCATGCTCATGGATTGGAAGAATTAATATTGAAATGTTCATACTACCCAAAGCAATCTATATATTCAGTGCAATCCCTATCAAAATTCCAACAGCATTTTTCACAAAACTAGAACAAATAATTCTAAAATTTGTATGGAATCACAGAAGACCTCAAATAACCAAAGCAATCTTGAGAAAGAAAAACAAAGCTGGAGGTATTACAATTCCAGATTTCAAGATATACTACAAAGCTGTAGTAATCAAACTAGTATCATCCTGGCACAAAAATAGACACATAGAGCAATAAGTCAGAATAGAGAGCCTAGAAATAAACACATGCTTATATGGTCAATTAATATAAAATAAAGAAGTCAAGAATCTACAATGGGGAAAAGACAGTCTTATCAATAAATGGTGCTGGGAAAACTGGGCAGCAACATGTAAAAGAATGAAACTGAACTACTTTCTAACACCATACACAGAAGTAAACTCAAAATGTATTAAAGACCTACACATAAGTCCTGAAATTATAAAAATTCTAGAAGAGAACACAGGCAATAATTTCTCTGACATCAGCCATAGCAACATTTTTCTAGATAGATCTCTGAAAGCAAGAGAAGCAAAAACAAAAATAAGCTATTGGGATTACATCAAAATGGAAAACTTTTGCACATTGAAGGAAATCATAAAAAGAATAAAAAAAACCCAACCTACTAAATGGGAGAAGAAATTTGCAAATGATAGATCCCATAAGGGGTTAATATCCAAAATACATAAGGAACATATATAACTCAACATCAACAACAAAAAAAAAACAACCCAGGGGCGCCTGGGTGGCTCAGTCATTAAGCGTCTGCCTTCGGCTCAGGTCATGATCCCAGGGTTCTGGGATCAAGCCCCGCATCCGGCTCCCTGCTTGGCGGGAAGCCTGCTTCTCCCTCTCCCCCCCTGTGTTCCCTCTCTCGCTGTGTCTCTCTCTGTCAAATAAATAAAATCTTTGAAAAAAAAAACCCAAGTAATCCAATTTAAAAATGGACAGAGGGCCTGAATAGACATTTTTCCAAAGAAGACATATAGATGGCCAATATACACATGAAAAAAATGTTCAATATCACTGATCATCAGTGAAATGCAAGTCAAAACCACAAAAAGATAATACCTTACACTTGTCAGAATGACTAAAATAAAGAAGAGAAGAAATAACAAATGTTGGTGAGGATGTGGAGAAAAAGGGAGCCCTGTGCACTCTTGGTGGGAATGTGAATTTGTATAGCCATTGTGGAAAACAATATATAGTTTCCTCACAAAATTAAAGCTAGAAATGTGATACAAGAATTCCACTACTGGGCATTTACCTAAAGAAAATGAAAACACTAATTTGAAGAGATATGTGCACCCCTATGTTTATTGCAGCATTATTTACAATAACCAAGATACAGAAGAAACCCAAGTGCCTATTGATATGCAACTGGATAAGGAAGATACAGTATACTTTGCAGCTATAAAAATGAATGAGATTGTGCCATTTGTGACCATGGATGAACCTAAAGGATATAATGCCAAGGGAAATAAGTCAGAGTGAGAAAGACAAATACTAAATGGTTTTACTCATATGTGGAATCTAAAAAATAAGTGAATAAACAAAAAGTAAAAATCAGACCTATAAATAGAGAACAAACTGATGGTTGCCAGAAGGGAAAGCAGTAGACAGATGGGCAAAATGGGTGAAGGGGAGTGGGAGTTACAGGCTTCTAGCTATGGAATGAATAAGTCACATGAAAAAACGGCACAACTGGGAATACAGTCAATGATATTGTAATAGCATTGTATGGTGACAGATGGTAGCTACACTTATGGTGAACATAGCATAATGTATAAACTTGTCAAATCACTATGTTGTATGCTTGACACTAATGTAACATTGTATGTCAGCTACACTCAAAACCTTTTTTTAAGTAAAAAAAAACTCTATTGCTCTATGAAGTACTTCCATTCTTTGCTTTTTACAGCCATTGGTTGAAATAAGTCTCTTATAACAGGAGGTCTTCAGCATTTATTCATTCATTTAACAAATATTGAATGCCTAACATGATTCAGGCTCCATGTAAGTTGCCAAATGGCAACATATGGTTACTGCTCTCTGAGTGTAATCAGTATAGAAGTAATACCAACGCTTAAGAAAATGTAACTGATTTATTACATAGTATGAATTCAGTGAGGTACAAACATGAAATAGTTTTACTTTTCCCCAAATAAATGCCTTTATTTGTTGTTCTTGGATATATCCTATATCTCTCTATTTTCCATCTATTAAAGTGCAGTCTACCTTCCAGAATGGCTAAGGAAGAAAAACCCTGATAATGCCAAGTGTTGGTAAGGATGTAGAGTAACTGGAATGCACCTACTTTTCTAGGATGAGTGTAAGTTGGTGCACCTGTTTTGGAAAACTTCCGGCACTATTAATTTGAATATATGCTATGCTATGACTCAGCAGTTCTATCCCTAGGTATATATACAACAGAAAAGTGAACATATGTTTACCAAAAGATATGTACCAGATTGTTCAAGTAGCTCTATACATAATAATCAAAACCTGAAAATCTCTCAAATACCATCAATAGTAGAATGTATAAATACATTTTGGTACATTCACAAATAAAATATTATACAGCAATTAAAGTTAAGTACATGAAAAAAATGGTATTTCCCATTACCATTTGTTGAGGGGACTATTCTTTCCTTTTTTTGAGTTTCATTTTTTTATTATGTTATGTTAATCACCGTATATTACATCATTAATTTTTGATGTAGTATTCCATGATTCATTGTTTGCATATAACTCCATGCAGTACATGCCCTCTTTAATACCCATCACCAGGCTAACCCATCCCCCCACCCCCCTCCCCTCTAGAACCCTCAGTTTGTTTCTCAGAGTCCATAGTCTCTCATGGTTCATCTCCCCCTCGGATTTCCCCCCCTTCATTTTTCCCTTCCTGCTATCTTCTTCTTCTTCTTTTTAACATACAATGCATTATTTGTTTCAGAGGTACAGGTCTGTGATTCAACAGTCTTACACAATTCACAGTGCTCACCATAGCACATACCCTCCCCAATGTCTATCACCCAGCCACCCCATCCCTCCCACCCCCACCACTCCAGCAACCCTCAGTTTGTTTCCTGAGATTAAGAATTCCTCATATCAGTGAGGTCATATGATACATGTCTTTCTCTGATTGATTTATTTCGCTCAGCATAATACCCTCCAGTTCCATCCACATCATTCCAAATGGCAAGAATTCATTCCTTTTGAAGGCTGCTAATATTCCATTGTATATATACACCACATCCTTTTTTTAAAATTTTAAATCTCATTTTATTTTATTTTATTTTTCTTTAAATTTTTTATTGTTATGTTAATCATCATACATTACATCACTACTTTGTGATGTAGTGTTCCATGATTCATTGTTTGTACATAACACCCAGTGGTCCACGCAGAATGTGCCCTCTTTAATACCCATCACCAGGCTAACCCATACCCCCACCCTCCTCCCTCTAGAACCCTCAGTTTGTTTTTCAGAGTCCATCATCTCTCATGGTTCATCTCCCCCTCCGATTTTCCCCCCTTCATTCTTCCCCTCCTGTTATCTTCTTTTTTTTTTCCTAACATATATTGCATTATTTGTTTCAGAGGTACAGATCTGTGATTCAACAGTCTTGCACAATTCACAGCGCTCACCATAGCACATACCCTCCCCAATGTCTATCCCCCAGCCACCCCATCTCTCCCACCCCACCCCCACTCCAGCAACCCTCAGTTTGTTTCCTGAGATTAAGAATTCCTCATATCAGTTAGGTCATATGATACATGCCTTTCTCTGATTGACTTATTCGCTCAGCATAATACCTTCCAGTTCCATCCATGTTGTTGCAAATGGCAAGATTTCATTCCTTTTGATGACTGCATAATATTCCATTGTGTGTGTGTGTGTGTGTGTGTGTGTGTGTGTGTGTGTGTGTGTGTATAAACAAACCACATGTTCTTTATCCATTCATCTGTTGATGGACATCTTGGCTCTTTCCATAGTTTGACTATTGTGGATATTGCTGCTATAGATATTGGGGTGCACGTACCACTTTGGATCCCTACATTTGTATCTTTGGGGTAAATACCCAGTAGTGCAATTGCTGGGTCATATGGTAGCTCTATTTTCAACTTTTTGAGGAACCTCCATACTGTTTTCCAGAGTGGCTGCACCAGCTTGCATTCCATTTCTTGATTGGATCCTTTATTCTTTGAGTGTTGAGTTTAAGAAGTTCTTTAAGATTTTGGATACTAGCCCTTTATCTGATATGTCATTTGCAAATATCTGCTCCCATTCTGTCAGTTGTCTTTTGGTTTGGTTGACTGTTTCCTTTGCTGTGCAAAAGGTTTTTATCTTGATGAAGTCCCAGTAGTTCATTTTGGCCCTTGCTTCCCTTGTCTTTGGCGATGTTTCTAGGAAGAAGTTGCTGTGGCTGAGGTCGAAGAAGTGGCTGCTGTGTTCTCCCTTAGTATTTTGATGGACTCCTGTCTCACATTGAGGTCTTTCATCCATTTTGAGTCTATTTTTGTGTGTGGTGTAAGGAAATGGTCCAGTTTCATTCTTCTGCATGTGGCTGTCCAATTTTCCCAACACCATTTGTTGAAGAGACTGTCTTTTTTCCATTGGATATTCTTTCCTGCTTTGTCAAAGATTAGTTGACCATAGAGTTGAGGGTCCATTTCTGGGCTCGCTATTCTGTTCCATTGATCTTTGTGTCTGTTTTTGTGCCAGTACCATACTGCCTTGATGATTACAGCTTTGTAATAGAGTTTGAAGTCCGGAATTGTGATGCCACCGGCTTTGCTTTTCTTTTTCAACATTCCTCTGGCTACTTGGGGTCTTTTCTGGTTCCATACAAATTTTAGGATTCTTTGTTCCATTTCTTTGAAAAAAGTGGATGGTGTTATGATAGGGATTGCATTGAATGTGTAGATTGCTCTAGGTAGCATTGACAGCTTCACAATATTTTTTCTTGCAATCCATGGGCACGGAATGGAACGTTTTTCCATTTCTTTGTGTCTTCCTCAATTTCTTTCCTGAGTATTCTATAATTTTCTGACTACAGATTCCTTGCCTCTTTGTTTAGGTTTATTCCTAGGTATCTTATGGTTTTGGGTGCAATTGTAAATAGGATCGACTCCTTAATTTCTCTTTCTTCTGTCTTGTTGTTGGTGTATAGGAATACCACCGATTTCTGTGCATTGATTTTATATCCTGCCATTTTACTGAATTCCTCTATGAGTTCTAGCAGTTTTGGGGTAGAGTCTTTTGGGTTTTCCACATACAGTATCATATCATCTGCAAAGAGTGTGAGTTTGACTTCTTTGGCAATTTGGTTGCCTTTTATTTCTTTGTTGTTTCTGATTGGTGTGGCTAGGACTTCTAGTACTATGTTGAATAACAGTGGTGATAGTGGACATCCCTGCTATATTCCTGACCTTAGGGGGAAAGTTCTCA
Organism: Callorhinus ursinus; assembly: GCF_003265705.2. Classification (NCBI taxonomy): domain Eukaryota; kingdom Metazoa; phylum Chordata; class Mammalia; order Carnivora; family Otariidae; genus Callorhinus; species Callorhinus ursinus. Next base: position 5,784,843 of record NW_027397095.1, read on the forward strand.
GTTTTTCCCCATTGAGAATGATATTCGCTGTGAGTTTTTCATAGATGGCTTTTATGATATTGAGGTATGTACTTACTATCCCTATACTCTGAAGAGTTTTGGTCAAGAAAGGATGCTGTACTTTGTCAAATGCTTTTTCTGCATCTATTGAGAGGATTATATGGTTCTTGTTCTTTCTTTTATTAATGTACTGTATCACATTGATTGATTTCCAGATGTTGAACCAACCTTGCAGCCCAGGGATGAATTGCACATGGTCATGGTGAATAATCCTTTTAATGTACTATTGGATCTTATTGCTAGTATTTTGGTGAGAATTTTGCCATCCATGTTCATCAAGGATATTAGTCTGTAATTCTCCTTTTTGATGGGGTCTTTGTCTGGTTTTGGGATCAAGGTAGTGGTGGCCTCATAAAATGAGTTTGGAAGTTTTCCTTCCATTTCTATTTTTTATAACAGTTTCAGAAGAATAGGTATTAATTCTTCTTTAAATGTTTGGTAGAATTCCCCTGGGAAGCCATCTGGCCCTGGGCTCTGGTTTGTTGGGAAATTTTTGATGACTGCTTCAATTTCCTTAGTGGTTATAGGTCTGTTCAGGTTTTCTTTTTCTTCCTGGTTCAGTTTTGGTAGTTTATACATCTCTAGGAATGCATCCATTTCTTCCAGGTTATCTAATTTGCTGGTATATAGTTCCTCATAATATGTTCTTATAATTGTTTGTATTTCTTTGGTGTTGGTTGTGATCTCTCCTCTTTCATTCATGATTTTATTTATTTGGGTCCTTTCTCTTTTCTTTTGATAAGTCTGGCCAGGGGTTTATCAATCTTGTTAATTCTTTCAAAGAACCAGCTCCTAGTTTTGTTGATCTGTTCTACTGTCCTTTTGGTTTCTAGTTCATGGATTTCTGCTCTGATCTTTATTATTTCTCTTCTCCTGCTGGGTTTAGGTTTTATTTTCTGTTCATTCTCCAGCTCCTTTAGGTATAGGGTTAGGTTGTATATTTGAGACCTTTCTTGTTTCTTGAGAAAGGCTTTTATTGCTATATACTTTCCTCTTAGGACTGCCTTTGCTGCATCCCATAGATTTTGAACAGTTGTGTTTTCATTTTCATTGGTTTCCATGATTTTTTTTCATTCTTCTTTAATTTCCTGGTTGACCCATTCATTCTTTAGTAGGATGCTCTTTAGCCTCCATGTATTTGAGTTCTTTCCGACTTTCCTCTCGTGATTGAGTTCTAGTTTCAAAGCATTGTGGTTTGAAAATATGCAGGGAATGATCCCAAACTTTTGGTACTGGTTGAGACCTGATTTGTGGCCTAGGATGTGATCTATTCTGGAGAATGTTCCATGGGCACTAGAGCAGAATGTGTATTCTGTTGCTTTAGGATGGAATGTTCCGAATATATCTGTGAAGTCCATTTGGTCCAGGGTGTCATTTAAAGTCTTTATTTCCTTGTTGATCTTTTGCTTAGATGATCTGTCCATTTCACTGTGGGGGCTGTTAAAGTCCCCCACTATTATTGTATTGTTGTTGATGTGTTTCTTTGCTTTTTTTTTTTTATTAATTGGCTTATATTATTGGCTGCTCCCATGCTAGTAGCATAGATATTTACAATTGTTAGAGCTTCTTGTTGGAGAGACCCTTTAAGTATGATACAGTCTGCTTCCTTGTCTCTTATTATAGTAGTTGGTTTAAAATCTAATTTGTCTGATATAAGGATTGCCACCCCAGATTTCTTTTGTTGTCCATTAGCATGCAAATTGTTTCCCACCCCCTCACTTTCAATCTGGGGGTGACTTTCAGTCTAAAATGAGTCTCTTGCAGAGAGCATATCAATGGGTCTTGTTTTTTTATCCAATCTGACAGCCTGTGTCTTTAGATTGGGGCATTTAGCCCATTTACAGTCAGGGTCACTATTGAAAGATGTGAATTTAGTGCCATTGTATTGCCTGTAGGGTGACAGTTACTGTATATTGTCTGTGTTCCTTTTTGGTCAATGTTGCTTTTAGGCTCTCTCTTTGCTTAGAGGACCCCTTTCTATATGTCTTGTAGTGCTGGTTTGGTGTTTGCAAATTCTTTTATTTTTTGTTTATCCTAGAAGCTTTTTATCTCTCCTATTTTCAGTGACAGCCTAGCTGGATATAGTATTCTTGGCTGCATATTTTTCTTATTTAGTGCTCTGAATATATCTTGCCAGTCCTTTCTGGCCTGCCAGGTCTCTGTGGATAGGTCTGTTGCCAATCTAATGTTTCTACCACTGTAGATTACAGACCTCTCGTCCTGAGCTGCTTTCAGGATTTTCTCTTTGTCTCTGAGACTCGTAAGTTTTACTATTAGATGTCGGGGTGTTGACCAGTTTTTATGGATTTTGAGGGGGTTCTCTGGGTGCCTCCTGGATTTTGATGCCTGTTTCCTTCCCCCAAATTAGGGAAGTTCTCTGCTATAATTAGCTCCAATATACCTTCTGGCCCTCTCTTTCTTCTTTTTCTGGGATCCCAATTATTCTAATAATGTTTTGTCTTATGGTATCACTTATCTCTCGAATTCTGCCCTCGTGATCCAGTAGTTGTATATCTCTCTTTTTCTCAGCTTCTTTATTCTCCATCATTTGGTCTTCTATATCACTAATTCTATCTTCTACCTCACTTATCCTAGCAGTTACAGCCTCCATTTTTGATTGCACCTCATTAATAGCCTTTTTGATTTCGACTTATGTAGATTTTAGTTCTTTTATTTCTCCAGAAAGGGGTCTCTAGTATCTTCCATGCTTTCTTCAAGCCTAGCTAGTATCTTTATAATCGTCATTCTGTACTCTAGTTCTGACATCTTACTAATGTCTGTGTTGAATAGGTCCCTGGCAGTTGGTACTGCCTCTTGTTCTTTTTCTTGAGGTGATTTTTTTCTGTCTTGTCATTTTGTCCAGAGGACAATAGATGAATGAGAGAACAAAATGCTAACAGGGTAACAATGACCCCAGGTAATTATACACTAAACAAATCAGAAGAGACCTGAAACCGGGGGAAAAGAAAGGGAAAGAAAAAAAAAAAGAAAAGAAAAAGACAAAAACAAATTAAAAAAACAGCATATGATCATATATGATTAGGCTGGTGCATAGATCAATGCCACACACTAGAATTTGGGCGTATTTTGGTTAGAAGAAAGTGCCTCCCAAAATTTTAATGAAAGAAAAATATATATATGTATAAAAATAAGGGCAAATATGATCAAGGGATGGAATATGAATGTAAAGATGAAAATTATAAGAAGTTGGTTGAAAAAAGAAAGAAGAGGATTTAAAAAAAGGGGGGGGAGAGAATGTGATTAGGCAGGAGACTAGAATAAAGCCATGCACTAGAGATTTCGGTTATATTTGTTCTGTTAGAAGAAACTCTATCCCAAAATTTTAATGGGAGAACACCTTATATATATTTATATACCAAAAATAAGGTTAACTGCTATGAAGAGATAGAATATGACTCTATAAATGAAAAACAAAAAAGATTTTTTAAAAAAGGGATTGGTAAGATGTTGGTTGAAAAAGTGAAAAAGAAAAAGGAAGTTAAAAAAATTAACATTGAAAGGCTAAAGAATTATGGGAAAAAAAGCCATGAATTCTATCTGCAATATTCCCCTAGTGCTGGAGTTCTGCCGTTCTCATAGAGCGGTAAACTTGGTCTTGGCAGGCTGTTTTTGCTGATCTTCTGGGGGAGGGGCCTGTTGCCATGGTTCTCAAATGTCTTTGCTGGAGGCAGAATTGCCCCACCCTTGCCGGGTCTGGGCTAAGTAATCTGCTCGGGTTTGCTCTCAGGAGCTTTTGTTCCCTGCAAGCTTTCTGTACAGCGTTGGAAGATGAGAGTGAAAATGGCAGCCTCCTAATCTCCACCCCAGAGGAGCCGAGATCTCATGGCCACACTCCTCAGTGAGTCCTCATAGAAAAGCAGTCAGTCACTCCTGTCTCCCTGGTCTCAGGCTGCACTTCATGCTCACCTGGACTGTGACTGAGCATTTCTTTCTCTGACACCCGACCCTGTGTTGAGTCTCCAAACCCAGCAGGTCCCTGTGGTGCACTCCCGCGCCACGCCTCCCTGGGGAGCAAGGGGAGTCTCCCCAGATCTGCCGCTTGTTGGGTCCCTGCTGGAAGAGCAGTGGCCCGACTGTGCCGTGGATCACGGTTTATGGCAACCCCGAGCTGAGAGCCCACTCTTCAGGTCTGTCTCTGCAGCCGGCTTCCCCACTCCGATACCTGGGAACTCTGCCACGCTCAGTCACCCCCGGTCTTTCTGTGACCCCGAGGGTCCTGAGACCCCACTGTCCCAGTGTGGATTCCACCCCCCCCAGCCTAGCCACTGGAGCGATGTCCCTCAGCAGAGCTGACTTCTAAAATTTCCGATTTTGTGCTCTGCTGCTCTATCACTTGCCAGTAGTGGCTGACAGAGGCCTCCTCCCCCATCATCTATCTTCCTGACTAACGCCTCAGATTCAGTTTTCTGCATGTCTTACCTTCCAGAAAGTGGTTGCTTTTCTGTTCAGAGCATTGCTGCTATTCTTTTCTTCCATCTCTTGTTGAGTTCTTAGGTGTTCAGAATGATTTGATCCCTATCTCGCTGAATTCCTGGGACCAGACAAAATTTAGGTCTCCTATTCCTCTGCCATCTTGCTCCTCCCCCATGATTTTCCAGGACTATTCTTTCTTCACTGGGTGTTTTTGGCTCCTTTGTCAAATGCTAGTTGTTAGTAATAATGTAGTATAGGTGGAGGTTTAATTCTGGGCTCTGTAGTGTGTTCCATTGGTTTATGCATCTATTTTTATGCCAGTACCATACAGTTTTAATTACTATAGCTTTGTGGTAAAGTTTGAAACCAGGAAGCGTGATGCCTCTGGCTTTGTTTTTTCTCAGGGTTGCTTTGGCTGTTCAGTCTTTTGTGGTTTGATGCAAATTTTAGGGAATTTTATTTTTTATTCTGTGAAGTATATCATTGAAATTTTGATAAGGATTATGTTTAATATCCAAAATACATAAAGAACTCATACAACTCAATAATAACAATAACAACATCAACAGCAAATAAAACAATGCGATTAAAAAATGGGCAGAGGAACTAAATAGACATTTTTTTTCCAAATTAGACATTCATATGACCATTGGGTACATGAAAAGATGCTGAATATCATTACTGATCAAGGAAATGTAAATCAAAACCACAATAGGATATTATCTCATACCAGTTACAATGGCTATCATCAAGAAGACAAGAGATATCTAGCAAGGATATGGAGGAAAGGAAATTCTTGTATAGTGTAGGTGGGAATGTAAATTGGTACAATTACCATGGAAAGCAACATGGAGTTTCCTCAAAAAAGTAAAAATAGAACTACCATATGATCCTGCAATTCCTCTTATGGGAATATTCCCAAAGGAAATGAAAACAAGATATTGAGGAGACACATACTTTCATGTTCATTGCAGCATTATCTACAATAGACAAGATATGTAAACAACCTAAGTTCTCATAATGGATGAACTATAAAGAATATGTTGTAAATACATGTACAATGGAATATTATTCAGCCATGAGAAAAAAATGAAATTTTGCCATTTGTGACAACATGGATGGACTTTGAGGACATTACATTGAGATCACTGAGACAGAGAAAGACAAATACTGTATTATATCAGTTATATATGGAATCTGCAAAAGCCTATCTTGTAAAAAGCAGACAGTAAAATGTTGGTAAAAAGGACCTGGTGGGTAGGAGAATAGGTGAGATGATTTTTAAGGGCACAAACTTGCAACTAGTAGATAAATAAGTCCTGGAGATCTAATGTACAATATAGTGAACACAGACAACAATATTGCATTATAGTCGTCAAAATTGCTAAGAGAATAGATCTTAATAATTCCCACCACAAAATAAATGATAATTATATGACATGATAGAGAAGCTAACTATCACTACAGTGGCAATCATACTACAATATTGAATGTATCAAATCACCATATTGTATACCTTAAATTTATACAATGTTATATGTCAAATATATTTCAATTAAAAAAAATCACACATGTAATAAAAAAAGTGAAGCCTAAGTGTTCATCAGTAGATGAATGGATAAGGAAGATATTAAGGAGGGCACTTGTGATGAGTACCAGGTGCTGTATGTATGTAAGTGATGAATCATTAAATTCTACACCTGAAACTAATATTGTACTGTAAACTAGTTGGAATTTAAATAAAACCTTGGGGGAGGAAAGGGAAGAAATGGTATGTATATAGAATATAACATTATACAGACACAAAAAGGATATCTTGCCATTTATGCTAACGTAGATAGACCTAAAGGGTATTATACTAAATAAATCAAACTGAAAAAGAGAAATATATGATTTCACTCATATATGGAATCTAAAAAACAAAATAAATGAATAAACAAAAAGCAGAATTAGACCTATAAATACAGAGAACAAATTGATAGTGGCTGGAGGTGTGGGGGCATGGGCAGAATGGGTGAGGAGAGTGGGAGTTACAGGCTTCCAGTTATGGAATGAATAAGTCACAGGAATAAAAGGTACAGCATAGGGAATATAGTCAGTGATATTGTGATAGTATTATATGGTGACAAATGGTAGCTACACTTGTGGTGAGTATAGCATAATGTATACAGATGTTGAATTACTGTGTTGTACAACTGAAACTGTTGTAATATTGCACATCAACTATACTCAAATAAAAAAAATTAAAGCAAAAAAGATGAAAGAACATGACTACATTTGCATATAAAAGCATATAAAATGCAGAAAGCTGGAAGAATTGACAGAGAATGTTGCCTAGTGGTATCAAGCAGCATAAAGCATTTAGAGAACAGCATGAAGTAGGTGTTGGAAATATCCATGTTTCTTGCTAAGGGATATGAGCCTCAGAGAGCATCTTTCCAAAGATCCCACATGCAGTAAATGGTAGAGCTAGAATTTGGATCCAGGTCTGCCTATCTCCAAAGTCGATATTCTTAACCTCTAAGCCATACTACTTCTTTGAAAGGTTTGGTATTTGAGATAAGCATAAAGCCCACGTAAACATATACATAAGAGGCAATTAATTTGCTTGTGGAGGAGGAGGAGAGTCAAGTGAACCAGGACAATTACTTTCAGGAAAAGGGAACTACATTTGAGATGGGCCTTGAGGTAGACACAACCACTAGGTTGACAAAGCAGCACAAGCAAAGACATGGGTACAAATTACTCTTTTGTGGAACCTAAAGGTATCACCAATAATTTCCAAGATATGTATGAAATGTTCAGGAATTTCTCCCCATGGGCAGCTTCACAAAAATAAATAGCCTTAGCATGTTGTAATTCCCACAAAATTGGGGAATTGAATAACAGACCATTCTCTTGGTTTGATTATTTTTGTCAGACACACTTCTTTTTAAAGTAGGCTCCATGCCCAATGTGGAGCCCAACACAGGGCTAGATCTCATGACCCTGAGATCAAGACCTGAGCTGAGATCAAGAGTCAGACGCTCAACAGACTGAGCCACCCAGGCATCCCTGTCAGACATACTTATTGACAGTCATCTTGATTTTCACAAATTGAATTCTTGGCAACATTTCAGCTTAAACATACATTTAGTGGCATGCTGTTTTGTTACCCTTTGTATATATGCAAACATGCCTCATTTTTTGAATTCCCAAATGAAGTTCACCAGGCCTTTTGACTCCTGATAAAAGCCAAGCTTTGTGCCCAGCAACCTTTATGGAATGTTTTTCCTCTGAGCTGTATTACACAGCACAAAATGGATAACTTGTCTCAGTATCATATATGTTGATTTTTAGCTAAAATCTTGCATTTTAAAATATAGAATGATTGGAAAATTATGGGAATTTCAGAATTTATTATCTTTAATAATATCAGCCTCTCTTTTAGAAATACATACATACAGCATGTTGCAAGGCTTTTCTCTTCAATATAAAGCTTAGAGCTATGAGATAGGAAGCCTTAGTAGGCTACTGTCTGTCTTCTGGCTTTTTTCTGTCATCCCCCATTGAGAGCGGTAAACAAAATAAGAACTATTATCTTTTTTTTTTCTGTGCAAATAAATCATGCCTGATATTGTTGGTAGATTTTTTTTTTTTTCTGCCAGTGGTACTTCAGTTTTCTTTTCTCTTACTATCATGGTAAGAATGTAGAGCATTTTTGGGCTATGAATTATTCCATAAAAGTGAATCTTCCAGGTAATTGAGATTTACCCCTAGAAGGTTTTGTTGACAGCTTGTGGAATTCTGTCTAATGACAATTGAGGACCAATATATCTATAGATGCCAGCTGGACTGGTCTTTTCTCCCCAACCTAATTGCTTGTTTATTGAAGCACTAAACACCATGAGGGCTCTAGTCTTTAGTCAGGCATGTTAACTTATTACTAAATGACTGATGAATTGTATCACTGCTGCTTTTTTGTTCCCAACTCTAAGATTTCACGCTATTTTAAAAACAGAAAACTGTACATCATCATCATGTTTGTCTTTGTATTTCTGGCTAGAGTTTGCCTATATATACACATTCTGAAAGGCAGCCTGATGAACTGATATAGAGTCTTTTATAAGGTATATAAACTTTTTTCTTTTCATATGGAATGCAGTTTTATTTTGCGTCACATCAACTTGCTCCTTACCCATTACATATTCCATCTTGAAGAGTTATACCTTTTAGAAAGTTAAATTAACCAGTTTTGACTATCAGGTTAGCAATGTCTTTAAGATAGTGTGTTGCAGGCTATAGTCTCCATATTTGGTGTCCCTCTCCTATTCTTTTCTTCCATTTTTTCACACTGCAGCCTGAGTAATGTTTTTAAAAATGTAAAACCGATCTTGTCATACCCCTTCTTATAACCTCTTAATGGTTTCCCATTATAACTTACTATCTAAATGTGTACCTACAATTTACACGACTGTGTGTAATCTGGCTCCTAACCATCTTTCCAATCTCCTCCACTTCTACTCTACCCTTTGCATGCCACACTCTAGTCACATTGGCCTTTTTTTTTTTCTGCTTGTCTTGCTATAAACTTCTTCCCATCTCAGAGACTTTATAGTTGCTGTTTCTTCTTTCAGAAACAACCTTACCTCTTCCTCCAAATGTTTCACATGGCTGGTTCCTCCTTACCATTTAGATCTCAAATGTTACCTCTTTAGATAGGCCTCCCCCAAATGTAGAGTAGACCCCAGTCACACCATTCAGTTAGTTTATCTTCTACACAGTACAGCATTATCTATGTCCCATTACTAGACTGTAATATTTATGAGAGTGGGGTCTTTGTCATATTACATGAACCCCAGAATGTAACACAATGCCTGGCACATAACTTGTGGCCAGTAAATACCTGTTGAATAAATGAATTAATAAACAGAATATTAGAGAGGGAAGGAATTGTGATTGGTTTTTTTTTTGAGGTTAAATTGGTATATAAAAACATTTAAGCTTCAATTGTACATTATAGTTTGACATCTGTATGCACTACAAAGTAATCATCATCAAAAGTCTAGTTACCATTCATTAACATACAATTGATCCCCTACACCCATTTCAATCCCCTCAACTCCCTTCTCTGATAACCATCAATCTGTTGTCTGTATCTGTGAGTTTGTTTTAATATTGTTTTGTTTGCTTGCTTTTAGAGTCCAGATATGAGTGAAATTATAAGGTATTTGTTTTTCTTTGATTTACTTCCCTTTGCATAATACCCTTGAGGTTCATCCATGTTGTTGCATATGGCAAGACTTCATTCTTCTTTATGGTTGAGTAGTATTCCATTGTACACCACATCCTACTTATCCATTCATTCATTGATAGACATGTGAGTTGCTTCTATAATTTGTTTATTATAAATAATGTTGCAGTGAACATTTGATCCAGCTATTCCACTTCTGGGTATTTATCCAAAGAATATTAAAATCCTAACTCAAGAAGATATAGGCTCCCCTATGTTCACTGTAACATTGTTTATAATGGGACTTGTGACTTTTGAGGTCATCACATTCAATGTTCATTTAGAAGTAAAGAAATTAAGGTGCACAGAGGTAATGTGACTCAGCCAAGGAAATACAGTAAATTAATGGCAGAACTGGGACAAGAACTAGATCTTTCTACATTCAGTTTAGTGATTTTTACACTAAGAAGTTAGAATTTATTAAACTATTATAAGCAACTTCTTCAACAAATGTCCTTATGTTCAAAAGATCTGATTTGGAGAGAGTTATGTTTAACCCAAATGTATGCCATTTTAATAACAGAACTTTCATCTTCTACTACCTGCATGAAAAGTTTTCTGTAAACACCTTTAAATCGTGGCACCAACTGTGCCAACAATTAAATCATTCCTGTGGTTTGGTGTTATATCATATTGGTTATTAATATAAATATTAGATCCAGACATATATAGGTTTGAATACCAGCTCTGCTAATTAAAACTATGTGGTCTTATTTTTTCCTTGTCTTTGTTGGTTTTTCATTAAGTAAATTATAGGCTGCTTATCCAATATATATTTTTAACAATTTAATTGAGATATAATTCATATGCCATAAATTTGCACATTTAAAATTTAGGTTCAATGGCATTTAATAACTCTCAGGGCTATGCAACCATGCCATAATACAGTTTAAGAACATTTTTATCAACCAAAAAAGAAACACCATACAAGTTAGCAGTCACTCCCCATTCCATCCTACCCATCTGATCAGTCTTTGGTAACCACTAATCTGCTTTCTGTATCTATATATTTGCCTCTTCTGAACATTTCATATTAATGGAATCATACAATATGTGGTCCTTTGTGACTGGCTTCTTTCCCTTAGTATTATGTTCTTGAGATTCATCCACATTACAGCATGTAGTATTACTTCATTCCTTTTAATATCTGAATGATATTGCATGTATATGTCACAATTTGTTTATCCATTCATCAGCTGACAAACATTTGGGTTTATACTTTTTGGCTATTATGGATAATGCTGCTCTGAACATTTGTGTACAAATTTTTGTGTTAATATATATTTTTAATTCTCTTGGGTGTATATTTAGGGGTGGAATTGCAGGGTTATTGTGTAATTCTGTTTTATTTTGTTTTTGAGGTACTCTGAAGTATTTTTCAAAGTGGCTGTATAATTTTAAATTCCTACCAGCAATGTATGAGGCTTTAAATTTTTCCACACATTCAACAACATTTGTTATTATGCATCTTTTTGATAATAGCAATCTTGATGCATAATAAAGTATCTTGTGATTTGTTTTGCATTTCTCTGATGGCTAATAAACAACCTTTAATGTGTTTATTGGTCATTTGCATATCTTCTTCAGAGAACTGTTTTCAGATCAAATACCTGTTCTAAATTTTTTGTCTTTTTATTACTGAGTTGTAAGAAAACTTTACAAATTGTATATTAAATTCTTTAACAGATACATGATTTGCAAATATTTTCTCTAATTCTGTGTTATCTTTATAATGTTCCTGATGATATCCTTTGAACTATATACACTTTTTAACATATATGAAGTATTTTCTTTTTTTTCTATAGTCACTTGTGCTTTTGGTGTCATATCCTTTTTTGTTTGTTTCAAAGGTTATTTAGTGATTCATCAGTTGCATATAACACCCATTGCTCATCACGTCAAATGCCCTCCTTAATGCCCATCACCCAGTTACCCCATCCCCCCACTTACCTCCCCTCCAGCAACCCTCAGTTTGTTTCCTATAGCTAAGAGTTTCTTATGGTTTTTCTCCACTATTTTTGTCTTATTTTTCCTTCCCTTCCCCTATGTTTGTCTGTTTTATTTCTTAAATTCCACATAAGAGTGAAGTCATCTGCTATTTGTCTTTCTCTTACTTATTTTGCTTAGCATAATACCCTCTAGTTCCATCCACATCATTGCAAATGGCAAGATCTCATTCAATAATATTCCATTGCATATATATAACACCTCATGTTTATCTATTCATCTGTTGATGGACATCTGGGCTCTTTCCATATTTTGGCTATTGTGGATATTGCTGCTATAAATATTGGGGTGCATGTGCCCCTTCAAATCACTGTGTTTTTATCTTTCAGATAAATACCTAATAAGTGCAAATGCTGGGTAGTAGGGGAGTTCTATTTTTAACTTTTTGATGAACCTCTATACTATCTTCCAGAGTGGCTGCACCAGTTTCCATCCCCACCTTTTGTGTCATGTCTAAGAAAACTTTGACTAACTCAAGGCCATGAAGATTTACTGCCTTATTTTCTTCTAAGACTTTTATAGTTTTGGCTCTTATATGTAGGCCTGTGTTACATTTTGAGTTAATTTCTGTCTGTGGTATGAAATAAAGGTTCAAAATCATTGCATATCTGGTTATACCAACACTATTTCTTGAAAAGGCTATTTCCCCATTTAATTGTCTAAGCAACCTTTGTCAAAAATAAGTTGACTCTATCCGCTTGCCCTGGAGACTGAAGACAGGATTCTGGAAAAACGCAGAAGCTGGCCAAGGTTGCCATGAAGAGAGAAGAAAGTTAATGCTGTTATCTACAAACTTTGGGGAAGAACTGATTTTATTTCGGACTCTTCTATCAGCCAACTGGGTGACTTGAGGACGAGGAACAAGATGGTAGAGGAGTAGGAGATCTAAATTTGATCTGGTCCCAGGAATTGAGCTAGATAGGTATCAAAACATTCTGAATCCCTACAAACTCAACAGGAGATTGAAGAAAAGAATAGCAGCAATGCTATGAACAGAAAAGCAACCACTTTCTGGAAGGTGGGACATGTGGAGAAGTGAATCTGAGGCAATATATGGGAAGATAGACCATGGGGGGAGGGAGCCTCCACAGCCAGCTACTGGCAAGGGATAGAGCAGCAGAGCACAAAATCGGAACTTTTAAAAGTCTGCTTTGCTGAGGGATGTTGCTCCAGTGGCTAAGTGGGGGATGGAACCCTCACTGGGACAGTGTGGTCTCAGGACCCTCAGGATCACAGAAAGACCAGGGGTGTCTGAGTGCAGCAGAGCTCCCAGGTATCGGAATGGGGAAGCTGGCTGTAAAGACAGAGCCAAAGAATGGGCTCTCAGCTCCAGGTTGCCATAAACTGTGGTCTGTGGCACAGATGGGGAACTGCTCTTCCAGCAGGGACCCAACAAGTGGCAGATCCGGGGAAACTCCCCTTCCTCCCCCAGGAGAAGCAGCACAGGAGCACACCGCAGGAAACTGCTGGGTTTGGAGACTCCAAAAGGAGTCATGTGCCAGAGATAGAAACGCTTGGTCACAGGCCGGGTGAGCTCAGAGTGCTGCCAGAGACCAGGGAGATGGGAGTGATTGATTGCTTTCCTCTGGGGGCTCACTGAGGAGTGGGGCCGTGAATTCTAGGCCTCCACTAGGCCACCACTCCTCCAGGGTGGAGATTGGACGGCTGCCATTTTCACTCTCATCCTCCAAAGCTATATGGAAAGCTTGCAGGGAGCAAAAGCTACTGAGGGCAAACCCGAGCAGATTATTTAGCCTGGCCCCTGCAAGGGCGGTGCAGTTCCACCTCAGGCAAAGACATTTGAGAATTACTGCAACAGGCCCCTCCCCCAGAAGATCAGAAAGAACAGCCAGCCAAGACCAAGTTTACTGCTTAATGAGAATGACAGAACTCCAGCACTAAGGGAATATAGCACATAGAATTCATGGCTTTTTTCCCTCTGATTCTTTAGTTTTTCAAAGTTAATTTTTAAAAATTTTTTCTTCTATTTTTATTGAATTTTTCTTTTTCCCTTTATCAACCAACATCTTATCAATCCCTTTTTAAAAAATCTTTTTTATTTTTCATTTTTAAAGTCATATTCTATCCCTTCATAGAAGTTAACCTTATTTTTGGTAATATATAAGTTGTTCTCTATTTGAAATTTTGGGATACAGTTTCTTCTAACAGACCAAAATATACCCTAAATCTCTAAAGTATGGCTTTGTTCTAGTTTCCTGCCTGATCACATTCTCTCCCTTTTATTTTTTTTTAATTTCTCTTCCTTCTTTTTTCAAGAAACTTCTTATCTTATAAATTCCTTTTATAAAATATTTTATAATTTTCATCCTTACAATCATAATCCATCCCTTCATCGTATTGACCCTTATTTTTGTACATATATAAGCTTTTCTTTCTTTAAAATTTTGGCAGGCACTTTCTTCTAACAGACCAAAATGCGCCCAAAATCTGCTGTGTGACACTGATCTATTCACCAGCCCGATCATATTTGAGCATATTCTTTTTTTTTTTATCTTTTTCTTTTTTTTTCTTCTATCATTTTTTCCCTTTTTTCCCCCCTGGTTTCAGGTCTCTTCAGATTTGTTTAGTGTATATTTTTCTGGGGTTGTTGTTACCCTGTCAGCATTTTGTTCTTTCATTCATCTATTCGCCTCTGGACAAAATGACAAGACAGAAAAAATCACCTAAAAAAAAGAACAAGAGGCAGTACCGCTTGCCAGGGACCTAATCAATATGGACATTACTAAGATGTCAGAACTAGAGTTCAAAATGATGATTATAAAGATACTAGCTGGACTTGAAAAAAGCATGGAAGATACTAGAGACCCCTTTCTGGAGAAATAAAAGAACTAAAATAAAACCAAGTCAAAATCAACAAGGCTATTAATGAGATGCAATAAAAAATGGAGGCTGTAACTGCTAGGATAAGTGAGGCAGAAGATAGAATTAGTGATATAGAAGACCAAATGATGGAGAATAAAGAAGCTGAGAAAAAGAGAGATATACAACTACTGGATCACGAGGGCAGAATTCGAGAGATAAGTGATACGATAAGACAAAACATTATTAGAATAATTGGGATCTCAGAAGAAGAAGAAAGAGAAGGCCATAAGGTATATTGAAGCCAATTATAGCAGAGAACTTCCCAAATTTGGAGAAGGAAACAGGCATCAAAATCCAGGAGGCAGAGAGAACCCCCTCAAAATCCATAAAAATTGGTCAACACCCCGACATCTAATAGTAAAACTTACGAGTCTCAGAGACAAAGAGAAAATCCTGAAAGCAGCTCAGGACGAGAGATCTGTAACCTATAATGGTAGAAACATTAGATTGGCAACTGTCTTATCCACAGAGGTCTGGCAGGCAAGAAAGGACTGGCATGATATATTCAGAGCACTAAATAAGAAAAATATGCAGCCAAGAATATAATATCCAGCTAGGCTTTCACTGAAAATAGAAGGAGAGATAAAAAGCTTCTAGGACAAACAAAAACTAAAGGTATTTGCAAACAGAAAACCAGCCCTACAAGAAATATTGAAAGGGGTCCTCTAAGCAAAGAGAGAGCCTAAAAGCTACATAGATCAGAAAGGAGCACAGACAATATACAGGAACAGTCACCTTGCAGGCAATACAATGGCACTAAATTCATATCTTTCAATAGTGACCCTGAATGTAAATGGGCTAAATGCCTCAATCTAAAGACACAGGCTATCAGATTGGATTAAAAAACAAAACCCATCAATATGCTGTCTGCAAGAGACTCATTTTAGACCCAAAGACACCCCCACATTGAAAGTGACATGGGGACTTTAACACGCCCCTGACTGAAATGGAGAGATCATCTAAGCAAAAGATCAACAAGGAAATAAAGACTTTAAATGACACACTGGACCAAATGGACTTCACAGACATATTCAGAACATTCCATCCCAAAGCAACAGAATACACATTCTTCTCTAGTGCCCATGGAACATTCTCCAGAAGTGATCACATCCTAGGTCACAAATCAGGTCTCAACCGGTACCAAAAGATTGGGATCATTCCCTGCATATTTTCAGAACACAATGCTTTGAAATCAGATCGGATAAAAAATCAAGACGCATCAATATGCTGTCTGCAAGAGACTCATTTTAGACCCAAGGACACCCCCAGATTGAAAGTGAGGGGGTGGAAAACCATTTACCATGCTAAATGGACACCAAAATAAGGCTGGGGTGGCAACCCTTATATCAGACAAATTAGATTTTAAACCAGACTATAATAAGAGATGAGGAAGGCCACTATATCCTACTTAAAGGGTCTATCCAACAAGAAGATCTAACAATTTTAAAATATCTATGCCCCTAACATGGGAGCAGCCAATTATATAATCCAATTAATAAGAAAAGCAAAGAAACACATCTACAACTATACAGTAATAGTGGGGACATTAACACCCCTCTCATTGAAATGGACAGATTATCTAAGCAAAAGATCAACAAGAAAATAAAGACTTTAAATGACACACTGGACCAGATGCACTTCACAGATATATTCAGAACATTCCATCCCAAAGCAACAGAATACACATTCTGCTCTAGTGCCCATGGAACATTCTCCAGAATAGGTCACATCCTGGGTCACAAATCAGGTCTCAACTGATACCAAAAGTTTGGGATCATTCCGTGCATATCTTCAGATGACAACGCTTTGAAGCTAAAACTAAATCACTGGAGGAAATTCAGAAAGAACTCAAATACATGGAGACTAAAGAGCATCCTAATAAGGAATGAATGGGTCAACCAGGAAATTAAAGAAGAATGAAAAAAAATCATGGAAACCAATGAAAATGAAATCACAACTGTTCAAAATCTTTGGGATACAGCAACAGCAGTCCTAAGGGGAAATTATATAGCAATACAAGCCTTTCTCAAGAAACAAGAAAGGTCTCAAATAGACAACCTGACCCTACACCTAAAGGAGCTGTAGAAGGAACAGCAAATTAAGCTAAACCCAGTAGGAGAAGAGAAATAATAAAGATCAGAGCAGAAATCAATGAAATAGAAACCAAAACAACAGTAGAACAGATCAATGAAACTAGGAGGTGGTTCTTTGAAAAAATTAACAAGACTGATAAACTCCTGGCCAGACTTATCAAAAAGAAAAGAGAAAGGACCCAAATAAATAAAATCATGAATGAAAGAGGAGAGATCACAACCAATACCAAAGAAATACAATTATACGAACAGATTGTGAGCAACAATATGCTAGAAAGTTTGATAATCTGGAAGAAATGGATGAATTCCTAGAGATGTGTAAACTACCAAACTGAACCAGGAAGAAACAGAAAACCTGAACAGACCTATAACTACTAAGGAAATTGAAGCAGTCATCAAAAATCTCCCAACAAACAAGAGCCCAGGGCCAGATGGCTTCCCAGGGGAATTCTACCAAACATTTCAAGAAGAATTAATACCCATTCCTCTGAAACTGTTCCAAAAAATAGAAATGGAAGGAAAATGTCCAAACTCATTTTATGTGGCCAGCATTAGTATGATCCCCAAACCAGACAAAGACCCCATCAAAAAGGAGAATTACAGACCAATACCCCTGATGAACATGAATGCAAAAATTCTCACCAAAATACTAGCCAATAGGATCCAACAGTACATTAAAAGGATTATTCACCACGACCAAGTGCAATTCATTCTTGAGCTGCAAGGTTGGTTCAACATCCGCAAATCAATCAATGTGATATAATACATTAATAAAAGAAAGAACAAGAACCATATGATCCTCTCAATAGATGCAGAAAAAGCATTTGACAAAGTACAGCATCCTTTCTTGATCAAAACTCTTCAGAGTATGGGGATAGAGTGTACATACCTCAATATCATAAAAGCCATCTATGAAAAACCCACAGAGAATATCATTGTCAATGGGGAAAAACTGAGAGCTTTCCCCCTAAGGTTAGGAACACGGCAGGGATGTCCACTATCACCACTGCTATTCAACATAGTACTAGAAATCCTAGCCACAGCAATCAGACAACAAAAAGAAATAAAAGGCATCCAAATTGGCAAAGAAGAAGTCAAACTCTCACTCTCTACAGATGATATGATACTTTATGTCAAAAACCCAAAAGACGCCACTCCAAAACTGCTAGAACTCATACAAGAATTCAGTAAAGTGGCAGGATATAAAATCAATGCCCAGAAATCAGTGGCATTCCTATACAACAACAACAAGACAGAAGAAAGATAAATTAAGGAGTCAATCCCATTTACAATTGCACCCAAAACCATAAGATACCTAGGAATAAATCTAACCAAAGATGCAAAGGATTTGTACTTAGAAAACTATAGAATACTCCTGAAAGAAATTGAGGAAGACACAAAGAAATGGAAAAACATTCCATGCTCATGGATTGGAATAACAAATATTGTGAAGATGGCAATGCTACCTAGAGCAATCTACACATTCAATGCAATCCCTATCAAAATACCATCCACTTTTTTCAAAGAAATGGAGCAAATAATCCGAAAATTTGTATGGGCCCAGAAAAGATCCCGAATAGCCAGAGGAATGTTGAAAAAGAAAAGCAAAGCTGGTGGTATCAGAATTCCAGACTTCAAGCTCTATTACAAAGCTGTTATCATCAAGACAGTATGGTATTGGCACAGAAACAGACCTGTAGGCCAATGGAACAGAATAGAGAGCCCAGAAATGGACCCTCAACTCTATGGTCAACTAATCTTTGACAAAGCAGGAAAGAATGTGCATTGGAAAAAAGACAGTCTCTTCAACAAATTGTGCTGGGAAAATTGGACAGCCATACACAGAGGAATGATACTGGGCCATTTCCTTACACCACACACACAAATAGACTCAAAATGGATCAAAGATCTAGTATATGTGCTGCCGAAGCGAGCACATGGATGAAAGATCTAAATATGAGACAGGATTCCATCATTATCCTAGAGGAGAACACAGGCAGCACCCTCTTTGACCTCAGCCGCAGCAACTTCTTCCTAGAAACATCGCGAAAGGCAAGAGAAGCAAGGGCAAAAATGAAGTATTGGGACCACATCATGATAAAAAGTTTTGCACAGCAAAGGAAACAGTCCACAACACCAAAGACAACTGACAGAACGGGAGAAGATATTTGTAAATGACATATCAGATAAAGGGCTAGTATCCAAATCTATAAAGAACATAACAAACTCAACACCCAAAGAACAAATGATGCAATCAAGAAATGGGCAGAAGACATGAACAGACAGTTTTCCAAAGAAGACATCCAAAATGCCAACAGACACATGAAAAAGTGCTCAACATTGCTTGGCATTAGGGAAATCCAAATCAAAACCTCAATGAGATATCATCTCACACCAGTCAGAATGGCTGAAATTAACAAGTCAGGAAATGACAGATGTTGGCAGGGATGCAGAGAAAGGGGAACCCTCCTATATTGTTGGTGGAAATGCAAGCTGGTGCAGCCACTCTTGAAAGCAGTATGGAGGTTCCTCAAAAAATTGAAAATGCAGCTACTGTATGACCCAGCAATTGTACTGCTGGGTATTTATCACAAAGATACAAATGTAGGCATCTGAAGGGGCATGTTCACCCCAATGTTTATAGCAGCAATGTCCACAATAGCCAAACTATGGAAAGAGCCAAGATGTCCATCAACAGATGAATGGATAAAGAAAATGTGATATATATATATATATATATACACACACACACACACATACACCCACACAATGGAATATTATGCAGCCATAAAAAAACCCTGAAATCTTGCCATGTGGACCGACGTGGATGGAACTAGAGGATACTATGCTATGCGAAGTAAGTCAATCAGAGAGAGACATGTATCATATGATCTCAGTGATATGGGGAATTCTTAACCTCAGGAAAGAAACTGAGGGTTGTTGGAGTGGTGGGGGTTGCAAGGGATGGGGTGGCTGGGTGATAGACATTGGGGAAGGTATGTGCTATGGTGAGCGCTGTGAATTGTGTAAGACTGTTGAATCACAGACCTGTACCTCTGAAACAAATAATACATTATGTGTTAAAAAAAAAAAAAAGAAGAGTGTAAGAAGGGAAAAATGAAGGGGGCAAATCGGAGGGGGAGATGAACCATGAGAGACTATGGACTCTAAGAAATAAACTGAGGGTTCTAGAGGGTTGGGGGGATGGCTTAGCCTGGTGTTGGGTATTAAAGAGGGCATGTATTGAATGGTACACTGGGTTTTATATGCAAACAGTCAATCATGGAACACATCAAAAACTAATGATGTAATATATGGTGATTAACATAACATAAAATTAAATTAAGAAAAATAAGTTGACTCTAATGGTAAGGGTTCATTCTAGAAACAATTCTATTTCATTGACCTATATGTCTATCCATATTCTAATACCACACAGTATTGATTACTATGATTACTGTAGTTTTGTGTAAGTTTTGAAAATAAGATGTGTTGAGTCCAGCAACATTGTTCTTCTGTTTCAAATTATGTTGGATATTATGGTTCCTTTGTATTTCCAAATGAGTGTTAGCACTTTCTCACCAATTTCTGCAAAAAAGACAGCTGGGATTTTGATAGGGGTTGCGTTGAAGCTGTAGATCACTTGAGTGAACGTTGTCTTCTTTATAATATTAAGTCTTCAAATCTTTGAACATGGAATCCCTTTCCATTTATATCTTCTTTAATTTCTCTAAACAATGTTTTGTTTAGAATATTACTTTTATACTTCTTTTGTTAAATTTATTCCTAAGTACTTTATTCTTTTTGGCACTAATGTAAATAAGACTGTTCCCTTAATTTCATTTTCAGGTTTTTTTATTGCTTGTGTGTAGAAATAGAATGTGTTTTTGCATATTAATCTTGTACCCTGAAATTTTCTTTAACTAGTTAATTATCTCTTGTTTTTTTGTGTGTGTGGGATCTTTAGGGTTTCCTGTATATAAGATTATGTTATCTGCAAATAGAGATACTTTTTCCTTTTCGATCTGGATACTTGTTTTCTCTCTCTCTTTCTCCCTCCCTCTCTCTTCCTCTCTCTTTCTCTCCATCTGTCTTCACTAGTATGTCCAGAATAATGTTATATAGAAGTGGGACAAGTAGACATCTTTTGTCCTGATATTAGAGGGAAAGCTTTAAATATTTCACCATTAAATGTGATATTAGCTGTGGATTTTTCATAGATGCCCTTTATCATGTTGAGGAAGTTCCCTTCTATTTCTAGTTTGTTGAGTATTTTTCTTTTTAAATCACAAAAGGGTGTTCCATTTTGTCAAATGATTTTCCTGTAGCAATTGAGATGATCATATAGTGTTTTCCCCTTTCATTCTATTAATGTGTATAATCTAGTACATTGATTTTTGGATGTTGAACCATGAATTCCTGGAATAAATTATGCTTGATCATGGTGTATAATCATTTTAATATGCAGCTTAATTTATTTGCTAGTATTTTATTGATTATTTTCATATCCATATTCATTAGAGATATTGATTTATAGTATTTTTGTGATTTCATTGTCTGGGTTTGGTATCAGGGTAATGCTGGCTTCATAGAATGAGTTGGGAAATAATCACTGCTCTCATATTTTTGAGGAATAGTTTGTGAGGGATTGGTGATAATTTTTATTAAACATTTAGTAGAACTTATTCATGACCCCATCTGGTCCTGGTCTACCCTTTGTGAGTAGTTTTTAAAAATTATCACTCATTCAACTTGTTTACTTTTTTTAAAGATTTATTTGTTTACTTTAGAGAGAGAGCAAGAGTGAAAAAGCACAAGAAGGGGGAGGGGCAGAGAGAGAGGGAGAGAAGCAGACTCTCCACTGAGTATGGAACTTGACTCTGAGATAAGGAATTGAGCCGAAATTGAGTCAGACACTTAACTGACTGAACCACCCACGCACCCCAACTTGTTTACTTTTTAAAGCTTTATTTGGAACTTTCTTCCTGGTTTAGTGTAAGTAGTTTGTTTCTTTCTAGTAATTTGTACATTTCATCTGGATTATCCAATTTGTTGACATACAATTATTCATAGTATTCTTTTATAGTCAATTCTTTTTGTTTCTGTGACATCTGTACTAATGTCCCCTCTTTTCATTCATGATTTTAGTAATTTAAGCATTTTCTCTTTATTCATGGTCAATCTAGTTAAATAAGTTTTGTTAATTTGTTGACCTTTCAAAGAACCAACTTTTAGTTTCGTTGTTTTCCCTTGTGATTTCTTTTTGTTCCATTGGCTATTTAGGACTCTGTTGTTCAAATTTCACATATTTTGTGAGTTTCCCAAGTTTTCTTCTGTTACTGACTTCTAATTTCATTCTATTGTAATTGGAGAAGATATTTTGTGTGATTTAAACCCCAAAAATATATTGAGACTTCTTTTATGGCCTGTCACCATATCATCTTTCCTGGAACATGTTCCATGTATACCTGAGAAAAATGTGTATTCTTTTGTTGGGTGAAGTGTTCTATAGGTGTCTGTTTAGTTCACTTGTTTTATATTGTTGTTCAAATCTTTTATTTCCTTGTTCATCATCTGCCTAGTTGTTCTATCCAGTTTTGAAAGTGGCATATTGAAGTCTTCAACTATTATTGTTGAATAGACCATTTCTCCCTTCAATTACATCAGTTTTTGTCTCATGTATTTTAGAGATCTAGTGTCATGTACATTTATGTTTATTGTTTCTATGTCTTGATGGATTGACTCATCTATCATCTGGAGATGTCCTTCTTTGTCTCCAGTAACAATTTTTGTCTCAAAGTCTATTATGTCTTATAGAGGTATAGCCACTTCAGCTTTCTTTTGGTTATTATTTGCATAATATATCTTTTCCATTGTTTTACTTTCATCCTATTTGTGTTTTGAATCTAAGTCAGTCTCATGTAGAAGCATATAATTGGATTTTTAAAATGGATTCTTCCAATCTCCTTTTGGTTGGAGTGTTTAATCTGCTTACATTCAATATACTTACTCTTATAATATATAATAAACCTTTGCTCTTATATATCTTTGTTCTCTATACTCCTTTTTGCTGCATTTATAAATAAAATTACATCTTTATACAGTGTATACTTATCAATCTAGGTTTATAATTATTGATTTATATATGTCTCTTTTAAATCAGATAGGAGGAAAAAGTTAAAATGTTTATACCATCATTTATATTTACCTATGTATTTACTTTTATCAGTGCTTTTTATTTCTTCGTGTGGATTTGAGTTACTGTCCAGGGTCCTTTCATTTCAGTTGTCAGGACTCCATGGTGTCTGATGAGAAATCATTTATTAATCTTATTGAGGTTCCCTTGTGCATGAAGAGTGCTTCTCGTAGCTTTCAATATTGTCTCATTGTCTGGTTTTCAAAAGTTTAATTATGATTTGTCCAAATGGGGGTCTCTTTGCATTTTATAATACTTGCAATTTGTTGAGCTTCTTGAATGTGTTGACTAATATTTTATGTAAAATTTAGGAAATTTTCAGTCATTATTTATAATATTCTTTCTGCATTTTTCTTTCTTCCCTCTCTTTTCTGGGATTCCAATTATGTATATGTTTGTATGCTTGATGCTCTCCCACAGGTCTTTGAGACCCTACATTTTTCCTCATCTTTTTTTTTTTCTGTTTCTCAGACTGCATAATCTCAATGCATCTATCTTCAAATTCTCTTATTCTTTCATCTGCCTGCATAACTCTGTTATTGAGCATTACTAGTAAATTTCCCATTTTATTTTTTTTCAAGATTTTACTTATTTACTTGTAAGAGAGAAAGCAAGAGAGAGTGCACAAGCCAGGGAAGCAGCAAGCAGAGGGAGAAGCAGGCTTCTCACCGAGCAAGGAGCCCAATGCAGGACTCAATCCCAGGACCCTGGGATCATGACCTGAGCCAAAGGCAGATGCTTAACTGACTGAGCCACCCAGGTGTCTCAAATTTCTCATTTTAGTTATTTACTTTTCAGCTCCAGATTCTTATATATATCTTTTTCATAATTTTTATCTCCTAATGATATCTTCTATGTAGTGAAAGCTTGTTCTCATACATTTTTTTACTTCTTAAGCATTATGACCTTTAGTTCTTTAAATATATTTATAATGGCTGATTCAAAGTTTTTGTCTAGTAAGGCGAATATCTAGATTTTCTCAAAGATTGTTTCTTTTTACTTCTTTTTGTCCTGTATATGTGTCATACTTTCTTGTTTCTTTGCTTGTCATATGTGTGTGTTTTGCTGAAAACTGTACATTTTAGAATATATGAAAATTCTAGAAGTTAGATTTTCCCTCCTCACAAGGTTTGTTTTTGTTGCTAATTGTTGTTTGTTGATTTATTTACTTTTCTGAGCTAATTCTCTAAAGTCTATTATATATAGGTGCTAAGGTCTCTGCTCAGTTATCTTAGTGATCAGCTAATGATTGGACAGAGATTTCCTTAAATTCCTGGAACTACTGAGACTCCTAGTCTTTGCTGATTGGCTCTTTGTGTCTGCTGAGGCACATCTTCAACACTCAGCTAGGCAGTTTATGACTCTGCCTTAGTGTTCACTTTCTGGTTATGCAGAGCCTCAAGGTCATCCAGAAGTGATGATTTAAAGAATTCCCA
The DNA here is from genome assembly GCF_003265705.2 of Callorhinus ursinus. NCBI lineage: Eukaryota > Metazoa > Chordata > Mammalia > Carnivora > Otariidae > Callorhinus > Callorhinus ursinus. The sequence continues at coordinate 5,809,224 of NW_027397095.1, forward strand.
GGTATTTCTTGAGCATGCACACAGCTTTGGACATGTGTATAGACTTATGCATGAGTGTGGTCTTGTAGATTTCTGGGAATATATAGGAACTTCTCAAAGCTGTCTATGGATATATAATTCCCCAGTTTTTCCTTTTAACCTTTTTGGTTAGCCTATCATTTGTCCAGCTGTTATTCATTGCATTAGGCAACTTCAGTATTAAACAATTGCCAATAATAATTTTAAGCAAATCCCCCTCAGTAAAAGGCTATTCAATAAAAAATAAGAATAATAAACAAACAAACAAATAAATAAAGGAAAAGGCTATTCAAACTGAGTGATCTCTTAGTGTCTTAAAGACAAGACTTACTAATGGGATATTTTAGAAAATCACCAGACAAATCAAATAATGATAGGTCTCTGGGAATGAGGCTTTGAAGGAGGTCCAACCCCATTCTAGTCCCCCTCCAGTGGCTGTCAGGCTACTGATTTTCATTCTGATTATATATTATTGGTTTTTAAGGCTAACTGTGGGAGCTGGAGAAAGGATAGAAAAGACCAAGTTAAAACACCAGAAAGCTTACTGCTCTTATCAATATTCAACCATTTTTCTTCAGTTAATCCTCATGAGATTATTATAGCCATTTGCTTGATTTCTGGAGTTTTGAAAATAAATGATTCTTAAAATTTTGCCAATGCTCTCATTGCTTTTGGAGAAGAGAAGATTTTCATAGGTACTTATTTTTCCATTCCTAATGATGTCATCTTTTTTAAATTTTAAAGTAATCACTAAACTCAATTTATAGGGTCCAGTTTATACAGTTTCTTGTTCATGCAGCATAGTTACTACTAAAAATATTAATGAAAATACATGACTTGGAATAATTTATTACAAGTGGAAGTTCCATATTGGGCAATATCAGGAGATAGAATATGATATGTAAAAGTCAAATTATGAAAGAAAAAGACGCACAGATGAAGTTTGCCCAAAAATTCTTTCCAAAAACATAAGTCAAGGACACTAAGGCATGTGAATAGTGGATAAGGAAGAAAGAAAATTGAAGAAATATAGCCACCTCCAAAAAATCTAGCATCACTGAAATGTATAGTTTCTCATAACTGTAAAAGGCAGAGATCAGTGAAGGCAGACGTTAGAATTGTAAGAGGAAATGGAAAACATGATCAAAGAAGATGGCAAAATTATTGAAGTATTAAATGAATTTCTTAATTGATTTACAAAGAAGGATAATAGCCAAATGCCAGCTGTCATTTGCTATTTATACATCATCTTCGTGGACTTCAAAGTCAGCATTACAGGTGAGCTTAAGCAAGCCATGTACATTCAAAACCAATATTCTCCTCAACCAAATGGTGTTAATCCTAGGTACCCAGCCCAGACAGAGTCACCTCTCTCAGTGACCATGGGCAGTACTTGGAGGGAAAAGACTGTGCTAGCCTAAGCTGCTGCTGAACAGTTTGAAATAATATGTTACCATTCTCTGTGCCTTGTCTTGAGATTATCTTCTGGAAATGAGCTATCCATTTGAATGGAATTTTAAAACAATGGAAACAACTGACTTTCCATTGAAATGGAGCCTTCTGTGTGACAGATGTAGCACTATGTCAGAAGTTAAAGCAGGAATACCTACTATTTTTTAAAGCAGTGTCCTAACATAATTTTCTTTTTGTTTCTTTTGTTTCTTCTTTAAATCTCTTTTTTTATTTGATTTTGATTTTATTTTTAAAAATAAGAGTCAGAAATTCCTATAATGTTTTACTATTGGGGAAGAAAATTCATATATATCAATATTGAATTGTGGGAAAAAATGAGTTACAGAGTGGGTGTTACTATCTACTTGTACAGATGTAGAAAGGTAACTCTGATAAATGTTTGAATAAATATCTTTTTACTGTGAAGTAGAACTCATACAGAGAAGTGTACAAAACATGAATGTACAGCTCAATAAACTCACAAAGCAAACACCCATGTAACGACCACCCAGGTAAAAAAAAATAGAACACCCCAGAGACCCTTCATGACTGTTCTTTTCAAAGATTGTGTTGCAATTAATTTTATTAAGTGATTTTGTGATAATTTGAGAAATAAAGATATTTTGGTGAGGAAGAGGGTTGTTATGAAACCATATTTAGAAAATAGTGTATGATAGGAGGGAGAGAGAAAACATGGTGGAGAAGTAGGGGAACCTATTCCAACCGGTACCTGGAATTGAGCTGGATATCTATCAGACTACTCTGAAAACTCACGAAATCAGCCTGAGAAGTAAGAAGATATATCTGGATCTCTACAAAGAGAATATTGCAGGCAGTTTGTTTCGAGGTATGAAGCCGGGAGCTGTGATTCCATGGGCACATATCTGAAGATAAATGGAAGGGGGAAGGAGCCGAGCCATCAGGATCCTATACTGCCAGTGTGCAATAGCCTCCCATAGTGGGGACAGGGCACAGACTCGCAGATTGGTAGTGGTGGGGAAAGGAATTTAGGGCAGCACCCCCCCCGCCGCGGACTGAAACCTGGAGCAGCGGGGCTGTGCATGTGAACTGGGGGCAGCTGGTGGTTTTAGAAGCACAAAGGGCAAAGACATGCCCCGACCCGGAGGTGAGGACTGGGAGTACTGCTGTGGGGTGCACAATCCAAGACACTGCTGTTTTTAGTAGCATAGACAGAAACAGAGATAGTGTGGCCTGGAGAGCTCACTGCAGAACAGACTGCGGCTCTCTGTTCTGAGGCAGAGGGTTGGAAAAGATCACTTCTGCTCTGACTCTTGGAAGAGACACAGAAAGCCCCCAGGGAAAGCCACCAGAGAACAAAAGCCCCCCAAAACTGGTTTTCACAGAGCCCATCCCGTCCCCCAACAAGGGGCAGGACAACCTGCCCAAACAGGGTTGCCTCAGTAACAGCACAGCAGGCCCCTCCCCCAGAAGACAGGCTGGGAGCACAAGAGGCCAACAACCCTAAGGTCCCTATAAAACAGGTGCATCTTGCTTGGGTTATGGTCAATAATTTGGACTCTGTACATTCCCTCAACCACCCCTCAACAGAATGACTAGGATGAGGAACCCCCAAAACAGGAAAGACTCAGAGACTGTGACTTCTGCCACAGATTTACAAATGGATACAGATATAACCAAGATGTCGGAGATGGAATTCAGGCTAGCAATTGTGAAGACAAGAGCTAGAATGGAGAAATCAATTAATGGCAACACAGAGTCTCTAAGGGCAGAAATGAAAGCTGAATTGGCAGAACTTAAAAATGCTATCAATGAGATCTAGTCTAATCTAATCTAACAACTAGGGTAAGCGAGGTGGAAGAACGAATTAGTGATCTAGAAGACCAATTGATAGAAAAGAAGGATAAAGAGGAGGCCAGGGAGGAACAACTCAAAATCCATGAAAACGGAATCAGAGAAATAAGTGACATCATGAAACGTTCCAATGTCAGAATTATTGGGATCCCTGAGGGGTGGAGAGAGAGGACTAGAAGATATATTTGAGCAAATTGTAGCTGAAAACTTCCCTAATCTGGGAAATGAAACAGACATTCATGTCTTAGAGGCAGAGAAGACCCCTCCCAAGATCAAGGAAAACAAGCCAATGCCCCAGCATGTAATAGTAAAATTTGCAAATCTTAGAACCAAGGAAACCATTGTACGGGCAGTTAGGGGGAAGAAATTCCTTATGTACAGAGGGAGGAACATCAGAGTAACGTCAGACCTATCCACTGAAACCTGGCAAGCCAGAAAGGCCTGGCAAGACATATTCAGGGTACTAAACGAGAAGAACATGCAGCCAAGAATACTTTATCTGGCAAGGCTGTCATTTAGAATGGATGAAGAGATGTAGAGCTTCCAAGACTGGCAGAAACTGAAAGAATATGTGACCACTAAACCAGCCCTGCAGGAAGTATTAAGGGGGCTTCTATAAAAGGAGAAAGACCCCAAGAGTGATATAGAACAGAAATTTACAGAGACAATCTATAGAAACAAGGACTTCACAGGCAACATGATGACAATAAATTCATATCTTTCAAAAATCACTCTCAAGGTGAGGGGCCTAAAGGCTCCCATAAAATGGCACAGGGTTGCAGATTGGATAAAAAGACAGGACCCATCCATATGCTGTCTACAAGAGTCTCATTCTGAACCTGAAGTTACATTCAGACTGAAAGTGAAGGGATGGAGATCCATCTTCCATGCCAGCGGACCTCAAAAGAAAGCTGGGGTAGCAATTCTTAAATCAGACAAATTAGATTTTAAGGTAAAGACTGTAGTTAGAGACACAGGACACTATATCATTCTTAAAGGGTCTATCCAACAAGATGATCTAACAATTGTAAATACCTATGCCCCCAACAAGGGAGCAGCCATCTACATAAACCAACTGTGAACCAAAATAAAAAGTCATATTGATAATAATACGTTAATTGTAGGAGACCTCAATACTCTACTTTCAGCAATAGACAGATCATCTAAGCAGAAAATCAACAAAGAAACAAGAGTTTTGAATGACACACTGGACCAGATGGACCTCATAGATATATACAGAACATTCCACCCTAAAACAACAGAATACTCATTCTTCTTGAGTGCACACGGAACTTTCTCCAGAATAGACCCACATACTGGGTCGCAAATCAGGTCTCAACCGATACAAAAGATTGAGATTATTCCCTGTATATTCTCAGACCATAATGCTTTAACACTGGAACTCAATCACAAGAAAAAAGTTGGAAGATATTCAAGCACTTGGAAGCTAAAGACCACTCTGCTCAAGAATGTTTGGGTCAACCAGGAAATCAAAGAACTTAAAGAATTCATGGAAACCAATGAGAAAGAAAATACATAGGTCCAAAACCTATGGGATGCTTCAAAGGCAGTCCTAAGGGGGAAATACATACTCATCCAAGCCTCACTCAAAAAAAAAAAAAAAAAGAAAAAAATCCCGAATTAACCAACGAACTTTACACTTTAAAGAACTAGAGAAAAAGCAACAAATGATGCCTAAGCCACGCATTAGAAGAGAAACAATTAAGATTAGAGCAGAGATCAATGAATTAGAAATCAGAAATACAGTAGATCAGATCAACAAAACTAGAAGATGGTTCTTTGAAAGAATTAGATCAATAAAGCACTGGCCAGACTTACCCCAAAGAAAAGAGAAAGGACCCAAATTAATGAAATTATGAATGAAAGGAGAGACCATGACTAACGCCAAGGAAATAGAAACAAATATTAGAAATTATTATCAACAACTATATGCCAATAAATTAAGCAACCGGGAAGAAATGGATGCTTTCCTGGAAACCTATAAACTGCCAAGACTGAAACAGGAAGAAACTGACAACCTGAAGAGGCCAGTAACAGTAATGAGATTGAAGCAATGATCAAAAACCTCCCCCAAAACAAGAATCCAGGGCTTGATGGATTCCCTGGAGAATTCTACCAAACATTCAAAGAAGAAATAATACCTATTCTCCTGAAGCTGTTTCAAAAAATAGAAACAAAAGGAAAGCTCCCAGACACATTCTATGAGGCCAGCATTACCTTAATCCCCAAACCAGGCAAAGACCCCATCAAAAAGGAGAATTTCAGACCAATATCCCTGATGAATATGGATTCCAAAATCCTCAACAAAATCCTAATAGGCTCCATCAATACATTATAAGGATTATCCACCACAACCAAGTGGGATTTATCCCCTGGATGCAAGGATGGTTCAACATTCGCAAATCAATCAATGTGATAGAACACATTAATAAGAGGAGAAAGAAGAACCATATGATCCTCTCAATTGATGCAGAAAAAGTATTTGACAAAATACAGCATCCTTTCCTGATTAAAACTCTTCAGAGTATAGGGATAGAGGGAACATTTCTCAAGTTTATAAAATCTATGAAAATCCCACAGTGAAGATCATCTTCAATGGGGAAAAGCTGAGAGCCTTTCCCTTAAGATCAAGAACACAAGAATGCCCAATCTCACCACTAATGTTCAACATAGTACTAGAAGTCCTAGCAACAGCAATCAGACAACAAGAAGAATTAAAACATATTCACATTGTAAAAGAAGAAGTCAATCTCTCTCTCTTCAGACATGACATGATACTTTATGTGGAAAACCCAAAAGACTCCACCCCCAAATTACTAGAACTCATACAGCAATTCAGTAATGTGGCAGGATACAAAATCAATACACAGAAATCAGTTGCTTTCTTATACACTAACAATGCAACTGTAGAAAGAGAAATTAGAGAATTGATTCCATTTACAATAGCACCAAAAACCATAAGATACCTCGGAATAAACCTAACCAAAGAGGTACAGGATCTATACACTAGAAACTACAGAACACTTACAAAAGAAATTGAAGAAGACACAAAGAAATGGAAAAACATTCCATGCTCATGGATCAGAAGAATAACATTGTTAAAATGTCTATGCTACCCAGAACAATCTATACCTTGAAGGCCATCCCAATCAAAATTCCAATGTCATTTTTCAAAGTGCTGGAATAAACAATCTTAAAATTTGTATGGAATCAGAAAAGACCCTGAATCACCAAGGAAATGTTGAAGAAGAAAAAGAAAGCTGAGGGCATCACGTTGCCTGATTTCAAGGTATATTACAAGGCAGTGATTATCAAGACAGCATGGTACTGGCACAAAAACAGACATATAGACCAATGGAACAGAATAGAAAGCCCAGATATGGACCCTCAACTCTATGGTCAAATAATCTTCAACAAGGGAGGAAAATATATGCAATGGAAAAAGTCTCTTCCATAAATGGTGCTGGGAAAATTGGACAGCTATATACAGAAGAATGAAACTCAACCTTTCTCTAACACCATACACAAAGATAAACTCAAAATGGATAAAAGACCTCAGTGTGAGACAGGAATCCATCAAAATCCTAGAGGAGAATATAGGCAGTGACCTCTTCGACATTAGCCACAGCAACTTCTTTCAAGATACATCTCCAAAGGCTAGTGAAGCAAAAGCAAAAATGAACTATTGGTACTTCATCAAGATAAAAATCTTCTGCACAGCAAAGGAAACAGTCAACAAAACAAAGAGGCAATCCACAGAATGGGAGAAGATATTTGCAAATGACACTACAGACAAAGCACTGATTTCCAAGATCTATAAAGAACTTCTCAAAATCAACCCCCCAAAAACAAATAATTAAGTCAAAAAAATGGGTAGAAGACATGAACAGTCACTTCTCCAAAGAAGACAGTGAAATGGCTAACAGACATATCAAAAAATGTTCATCATCATTAGCCATCAGGGAAATTCCAGTCAAAACCACTTTGAGATACCACCTTACACCAGTTAGAATGGCAAACATTGACAAGGCAAGAAACAACAAATGTTGGAGAGGTTGTGGAGAACGGGGAACCCTCTTACACTGTTGGTGGGAATGCAGGTTGGTATAGGCACTTTGGAAAACAGTGTGGAGGTTCCTCAAAAAAATTAAAAATAGAGCTACCCTATGACCCAGCAATTGCACTCCTGGGTATTTACCCCAAAGACACAGATGTAGTGAAAAGAAGGGCCATATGCACCCCAATGTCCATAGCAACAATGTCCGCAATAGCCAAACTGTGGAGAGGGCCGAGATGCCCTTCAACAGACGAATGGATAAAGAAGATGTGGTCCATGTATACAATGGAATATTACTCAACCATCAGAAAGGATGAATACCCAGCTTTTACACCAACATGGATGGGACTGGACGGGATTATGCGAAATAAGTCAAGCAGAGAAAGTCAATTATGATATGGTTTCACTTATTTGTGGAATAAGGAATAGCATGGAGGACATTAGGAGAAGGAGGGGAAAATGAAGGGGGGGAATTCAGAAGGGGAGATGAACCTTGAGAGACTATGGACTCTGAGAAACAAACTGAGGCCTTTAGAAGGGAGGGTGGTGGGGGCATGGGTTAGCCCGGTGATGGGTATTAAGGAGCGCACGTACTGCATGGAGCACTGGGGATTATACAAAAATAATGAATCATGGATCACTACATCAAAAACTAATGATGTATTGTATGGTGACTAACATAACATAACAAAATAAAATAAAAAACATAGTGTATGATAGAAGCTGAAATTGGGAACTAAACTTTGAAACTTAAATCTGATGGCAGAAGAAAATAGATCGTTGTGTTGGTAAAAGTGGCATACCCAAAAGAAAATCTTATATGCAACTGAGTATTGAACTTGTCCCACCCCACCCCAGGGAATTCTCAGTTTCAAACTGTGCAAAGCTCAGTAGAAAAGTGACAGGTCAACAAAAAGTAACACTTTCTTAGTGTGAGACATGAGTTAATTAGATTTTACTGACATCTGCTAAAGTACAGACAAGCAGTTGGCCTCCACAAGCTCACATCACATATCTCTAACAATGTTGTGTCTGATACTCACAGATGATCTCAGTTTTAAACAATTTAGCAATCATATTAAATATTAACACTTACAGAGCACATACTATGTGCCAAGCGCTGTTCTAAACATTTTGCACATATTAACTCTTTTTTAATGCTCATAGTCCTTTAAGAAAATGGAGAAACTGAAGCACAGAGAGGTTAAGTGCATTACCCATGGTCACTCTTCTAGGAGTTGTCAAAGCTGGCGCTCAAACTCAGGCTGGCTGGCAGCAGAGTCTGTTCTGGAATTATTAAGCAATTCTGCCTCCATGAAAGGAATTTGAAAATGGCTGTTCCTTGGTGTAAACATTGGCCTTTCTTTGGTCATTATCCATAGCATATATGCATTTAATAGTTTAATTATGTAGAATATATCTGAGATTCCTATTGTGATATGAAAGATACATGGAATTCAAACATCAATGACAAAGTCAACCATTTGCTCATGGGCATAAAAATTTTTAATAAAGAGAGAAACTCTTATTTTTCAAGATTTTTTTTGAAAAAGAAGGTATATTGGGGCACCTGGGTGGCTCAGTCGTTAAGCGTCTGCCTTCGGCTCAGGTCGTGATCCCAGCATCCTGGGATAGATCCCTGCATTGGGCTCCCTGCTCCGCGGGAAGCCTGCTTTTCCCTCTCCCTCTCCTTGTGTTCCTTCTCTCACTGTCTCTCTGTCAAATAATAAAAAAAAAATGTAAAAAAAAGAAAAAGAAGGTATATTGATGAACTTATATAAGCAGTATTTATTAGTAATATTGCAGACAGCCCATAGTTAACATAGTACTAGTAACAGTTTGGTGCCCCTGTCATGATTAATTTAAGGCATCAGTAATTTTGTCACCATTGCTTTTGCAACATCAGTGAAAATGTCAACACCAGGAAAAAGGCAAGGGATATCTTAGTATTACTATGAAAATAGTGTTGATCTTTCAGATTCCAAGAAAAGATCTCAGGAACCACCAGGAATACATGGAGCACACTTTATTTTTTTTATTTTATTTTATTATGTTATTTTAGTCACCATACAGTACATCATTAGCTTTTGATGTAGTGTTCCATGATTCATTGTTCGTGTGTAACACCCAGTGCCCTCCTTAATACCCATCACCGGGCTAACCGCCCTTTAAAAACCACAAACAAAACCATTTACTTTATTTTTGTCCTATTTGGGAACAATTACACTTTTTTGAAATCTTATCTCTCACTTCTGGCTCATGATCATGATTGACTTGCAGCCATCTGACTCCCTTGTTTTACAGATTTGGTTCTCCAGTCTGTCCATGCTCACATCCAGACACTATTTGCATGTCCAAAACAAAACAAAAACTGTGCCCAAGTCCTGAAGTTAAGAGCTCCCTGACTCAAGGTTAACTTTTTCCCTTGGCTTCTTACAACATGAATTTCTCCTAGAAACCCTCGAATTCCTGCCTCAGCCTGGCCCTACATCTAGTTATCTGTTAATTTTACTCTCTACTTGAAGATTGCCCAGCAAATTCGGTGAATGGTGGGAGACAGCTGGTAGGAAGAAATAAGAATTAAGATTGATAAAATAGATAGTAAAGGTGTCTCCTTGCAAGAAAGCAAATCCTTCAGTCAGGTTGCTCTCCCACTGTTGTGTCAAGGTGAGTTGAATCATTACTAAATTCTTGGCAATCAATGGTCATCTCCTATGACTTTCAGGGATTGGAAATATTCAGTCATTCTTAGCAGCTTGTACCAATAATGGAAAAAAAATGAAATCGAGAGCACGGTTTTTCCTCTTCTTTCAGGCAAGTTTCATGGTAGATTACTATGACAGATAAATTTAAGGCTGACGTTTTTGTTCCATTTCTTATGGCTCTTCACTGTGGCTGCACAGTTCCCTTGGGAACAGTTCCCTATTAAGCACTACTGAAGGACTGTATTTCATAGGAAATCTGACCCAGCTAATTCTGACAATGTTAGGGGGAGAATAGTAGGACCTTAAGTTACAGCAAGCAAAGGGTCTAGGTGGGAAGAAAATCTGAGTCTGGGCAAATGGTAACCTTCATCCATGGCAGTTTTTTATCATCACTATCATTAGAATCTTTTCTCCATAAAATTTAAAAATTTTAAAAATCTTTTTTTCTTCTCCCTTCTCTTTATAAAAAGAATCTAAAGATTTCAAAGCTGGCTAAATTTTATTTTTAGATTATAGGAGGTTTTGACTCCTCCAACCCTGTTCAGATTACAGTAAAGACACTTAAAATACTTTTACCTGATTCTTTTTTAAAAAAGATTTATTACTTGAGGGGGTAGGAGCAGAGGGAGAGGGAGAGAATCCTCAAGCAGACTCTTGAGGATCTTGAGCGTGGAGCCTGATGTGGGGCTTAATCCCAGGACCTTGAGATCATGATCTGAACCAAAATCAAGAGCTGGACTAAACCGATAGAGACACCCAGGTGCCCCAAAATACTTTTTACCTGATTGTTAATATTTACTATGGCATCAAAACTTTTTAAAACATTAATTAAACACTTGCTAGGTGCAAAAGTCTATAGGGACTGTGGGAAGATAAAGAAATAACATATACCTCCCTCCCTAAATCTCAAAGTGGGGTGAGAGAAAATAGAGAAAGAGGCAGAAAGGTATTAATTACTTATAATAGAAACATGATGCATAATGAGATATGATATAGACTCAGTTTGGTATCAGTCTACTTCATGGTTCTAATTATAATACTGGTGGTGGTGAAGGGCCTGTCCCAGGTGCATGATGTTTTCCTAATGAGCCCTCCCAAGCCTTTCAGGCACAGAGACTGGTCGTTGATGAGGAGCCTGCTTTTTAAGCACTGACCCAGGTAGAGGGTGTTCACTGTCAATGGCTATCACTCAGGCACATAGATAGGGAGCCAGTCTGTGGAGAATATTTGTCTTTCTCACAACTCTTACTAAACACTGCACTTAGAAGTAATAAGTCCCTTCTGGGAAGGAGCTACTTATCTTCTCTTGGGCAACACCATTGGAAATTATTGCAAAATGATTATTGTTTGTTAGTTTTAAGGGAAAATAACCAAATCTAAGGATAATCAAGGTGTGATCATTAATACCAAGCAATTTGCTGAAAAGGCTTTTTTTTTCCCATTTTTTTTCAATTAGGTTATTAACATCATAAAGTGAGATGAGGATCAAAATATTGTCTGGAGTGTCTCCTCTCTCTAGGAGATAAGAGGCAAGTCAAAAATCAAAGAGAACTTCATCTTCTATCCCCACTCAGCTTTGTTTGGAAAGGAGGTAGTTAAGTTACAACATCAAGAAAGTGGCAGTTATAAAGCTTGCCTTCTATTGCATGCTTTTGCAGCAGCAATTACCTCAGCTACAAATCTCATTTACAGAACTCTTTGAAAGTGCTATCTGAACGATGGCAGAATACACTGGAAATCAATGGAGGGTGATTTCATTCCCAAATTGAAGTTACTATTTAATAGTCAGGGAAAAAACACACACATGCACACCCCAACCACCTTCTTACTCATTAATAGATTCCTCAGTAGCAATTATGAGGCTCAACTTTCACAAATTCAATTACTCCTCAAAAATATGAGTTATAAACACTCTTTACCAATTGCAATGCAACAGCATCCTAGTTTCCAGAAGGAAAATAGACAGGAGCTGTTGGAAATGATCCTATTCATAATGCTAATAAGTAACAACCTAGTACATAGTCTGCAAAGCAGGCCAGCTTCTGCCTCTCCGCACCTACCATTATGTGGTATTTTCTTTCCCAATTTATAGTATCTTAGCAACCATCATGCATGTTAGTACTAATGGATCTAAAAATGATGCACTGGGAAATCTGTCCCTAAGGGCTTCATGCTGCTGGAGGGACACTTTCTCCCTTGGAGGGTATGTCAATAGCTAAATAGATGTGTGGGAATCAGAGTCGTTTTCTTTGCTCTGAGATTTTGCTGCCCTTTCTGATCCTGTGGAGTCAGAGGGAGGGCCTGTAATCCAGGTTTAATCTAAATAGATGGCAGTGCTGCCATGAGATCCTAATTCCACACCAATATTCAATAGCATAGCAGAGGAGCCTGAAGATATTGTCTGCTGGAGATGACCTTAAGTCTAGCAAAAGTGTTACTGACGCCCTAAATTTCCACTTTATTTACTATTCATGGGTTTGAGTTAAGACAGGAAGGACACAATCAAAATTTTCATCTAACCCAGGATTGGTAAGGTTTTAGGTCATTCTCAGCCATTCTCATTTTACTGTGAATTAGATTAGCTATCAGCTCCATTAGGACTGTCTGATAGAGGTTGGATCTTTTTTGATACAGAAAAGATTGAAAACTAGGGATAAGGCCTAAGATCTGGAGAAAAGTCAAATAAAAAAAAGCCAGAGAAAAGTCCTCTTACCCTTAATTTTGGCCCAGGAACTCCAAAATCAGTGATCAGATGCTATCAGAGACTTTTCCAGATAAGCCTTGTATGATGAGCTAGACTTTACTTAAAGGAGTAGTGAGTCCATTATAAAGTTGAATGGTCTATTAGTTTCACAGTGTTGTCAAGGGAGAGATTTTATAGCTAAGTAAGACAGTTCTGAGTAATTCAGTTATAACATACATTCTATCATCACTGTTCCATGATCCTGAATTCTGATCCTCCTCTCTGACCACAGTCTCTTGTGCTTCTATGGCTCTTTACCCCTTATTACCCATGGAATGTTCTCTTATTATTCCCATCATCTCCTTCAAACCCTTAAGTAATTCCAGTTCTCCCAGTCCTTTACCTCCCACTGTGGTTTGCCTTCATACTCACCTAGGCTCTGTTGGCACTGTTTTGAAGATGTGCTCACTAACATCCTGGGATTCCTTAGCCCCTTAATAATCTGTCAGAATTGTTGCCTTGTCAATCCAAACCCTGGATAACCTCTACCAATTTCTTTTTTGCTTCTGAGGTGTTGAATATTTCTAAGGAAAGTCACGAAATCATGACTATATTATCCCCTATAGCCATGCTAGGTAATTTCAGCTGAGCCTTCTTGGCTACTCCTTTACATTTCTTTTCATGACTTGCTGATTCCCTTTACCATTTACTCATTCTTTTGACAAACCTTTATTAGGCAATTATTATATTTTATCTGTGGCCCAAACACTGAGGATACAATGATGCTCAGGACTGACAAGAACTCTTCCCTCATGGAGTTTGTCATTTAATGAAGGAATGTAGAAAATAAGCATGTTTTTAAAAAAAGCAATTTCGGGATGCCTGGGTGGCTCAGTCGGTTAAGCATCGCCTTCAGCTCAGGTCATGATCCCAGGGTCCTGGGATCGAGTCCTGCATCGGGCTCCTTGCTCAGCAGGGAGCCTGCTTCTCCCTCTGCTGCTCTTCCTGCTTGTGCTCTCTCTCGCTATGTCAAATAAATAAATAAAATCTTAAAAAAATTTAAAAAAATAAAAAAAGCAATTTCTTAAAAGAAAGTTCTGTGCAGAAGGATAAGTGTAAGACTACCAGAGATATGAACAAGCTCAGGGTGTTCAAGGGACAGAATGAAAGTTGGTATAGGTGGACTTCAAAGGGAAAGGATGAGTAATAGGATGTAAGGTCACAGACATAGGCAAGAGACCATGAAAAAGACTTAGGATTTTATTTCACCTCCTTTTTTTTTAAAAAAAAAAAGATTTTATTTATTTATTTGAGAAAGTGACAGGGAGAGTACAAGCAAGGGGAGGGGCAGAAGGACAAGCAGATTCCCCGCTGAGCAGGGAGGGAACCCAACATGGGGCTCGATCCTAGGACCCTGAGATGATCACTTGAGCCGAAGGCAGATGCTTAACTGAGCCACTCAGGTACCCTGATTTTATTACACTTTCAATGGAAAGCCTCTGGAGAGTTTTAAGTCCTGTATCTAGTTTATGCTTTGAAAGGATGACTCTAGTCGCTGTGTGGTGGATATAAGAGGCAAATGTGGAAACAAAGATACCAGTTAGGAGGCTGATAAAAGATCCAGGTGAAGGGTGATATTGGTTTGGACTAGGGTCATAGCAGTAAAAATGGTGAAAAGTGTTTGGATTTCATTGCAGAAGTGAAACACTGCAAGATATGCCCGGGGTCTAATGAAATGACAGCTGTTATCCTTACAAATCGTATTTAAATAGTCATTTCACTTTGTCTGAAGGAGAGAATGTATGTTTTCTTTCCTACCCACCCTTCCCCACTTTGGTTCTAGTTCTGATACAATTGTAAAAAAAAATGCTGTAAGGATCTTTTTTCTCTTTGAGTGCCTTCTTCTTGTCCCTTTCCTGGGCTTGCTTTCCTTCAATGCCCAGCACATATTTCTTGCTCCTTTTTTTCCATCATCCAAACTACCTAAGTCTTACTACTTTTGTTCACAGAGGTGACTCCAAAATGAGAATCTCAGTAATCATAAAAAGCTGTAAGTAAAGAGGTTATCGGGCAGAATTGGGGACTAAGAGCATTTCTAAAATCACTCACAGCAAACCACATAGGACTGATCTCAGTGTCTACTACTGAGCAAGGTTTCCAAGAAAGTATTTTTAACTCTTCTTCTATGGTCAGAAATAGAAATACCAGACTTCTTGGGAAAAATTGGTTTTCAAAGGAGCCAGCAGATTTCATCAGGTTATTTTATATTTGCTAAGCACTGGAAAGGTTTATAAGGAAATAGAAAATTGATCATGATCTGTGCATTTACTCTGAACTTATACCATCTCTTATTTAGCAAGCTGAAAGCAGTGCCAGGGTTAATGTATATTACCTTGCTAATCTTGACATCCCAGCTGTGAGGCCACATCAGTAGTCAGATTTCTCATTTTTCAGTTCAATCAATCAACAGATATTTTTGAAAG
Organism: Callorhinus ursinus; assembly: GCF_003265705.2. Taxonomy (NCBI): domain Eukaryota; kingdom Metazoa; phylum Chordata; class Mammalia; order Carnivora; family Otariidae; genus Callorhinus; species Callorhinus ursinus. The sequence goes on from NW_027397095.1 coordinate 5,824,476, forward strand.
CATATACTAGTTTGAGCAGTCATGACCTAGCTTTTGGCCTAAAGTACAGATGTGTAATCCATGATTCTCGTATCAGGGATACAAGCTGAATGTATAAGAAACAATTCAAGACCAAAGCAGCAATTGATCATATGCTAACCTGTATCATATAGATTCTAAATAGCATGAGTTCCGAGACAGAAGTATCAATTTTCATTTAATGTTGAACTTTAGACTGTTAGACCTGGGAGGGAACTCAGGGTCTTGTCTGCTCATTTCATAAGTGATCCAGGATCTGAGACCCAGACAGATAAAGTAAATGAGCCATGATCACAGCAGTCAGTAGTAGAGTCAGGACAGGAACACAGGTGGTCTCTGAATTCCAGCCCAGTATTGTTTACATTCCGAGAAACTTTCCCATCCGGTCATGTTCTTGGTGTGCTTCTTTGTTGCTGCATTTTATTGGCTGTTGGACTGTGATTTTATTAATGTAAAGGGAACATCTACCGTTTCCTTAGCCATTTAAGCACCTCACTCAAGAATGACTTCATTATGAATATCCTAAATCTAGGGTCCAATGTTGTGTGACACAGGTCTCTGAGATACATATTTAGCTGCTCTTAGCATCTATCAGTAATCTCCAGGCTCTGCTCTATGCTCAAATAATTAATCAACAAGGGATTGACAGTCAGCAGCATTTGTTGACTCTGAGCTGGGTTGGAGGAGATTTGGTCCTTGTTTGCCAGGAAAGCTTAGTCTAATGGGGAAGGCAAACATGCTATTAATGGTGGGGGTCTTACTATAATAGAGATACAATCCCTGATCTCAAAAGTTTTCTGGCTTGATTTAAAAAGAAAAAAAAAACCCCAGAAAACAAAACATACATACATACATCACAGTCACATATGCACATACCAAATTGTAACATATCTATAACAAAGAACTGAAATGAGTAAATCCATGAATTCAGGTTTTATATTGTTATTTTGAAAAGTATTATGTGTTTAAGCAAACCCATATATCCTGGTTAAATGAGGCAGCTAGCTGAACTTGAATTTCTTCTACATAATGTAGGATGTGTTGAAATTCAAATATTGTTCTCATTTGATGTGGACTCTGATAATTTTGATGGAGACAGATCATTTTACTTAAAACAAATACTCACCTGACAGTAAAGGTGAAAATGTGATCTTATTCCTGAATTTCCTTTGTATTGATATTATTTAGTGTTTAACCTTGACATGGAATAAGAATAGGTATAAGTGGTAAAGAAACTGGTCTTTATTGAGTACCTATTATACACCATACGGTTTATAGAAATTATCCTTACAATAGTCCTATGAAATATGTATTATCTCAATATTAAAATGAGATAACTGAGCCTGAGATAGAATTGGAAAGCAGATCTGTCTAAGTCGCCTCATGTTCTTACCGTACAATAGTATATAGACATTCTGAAGTATTCTGTTTAGATTCTGACCATTTGGAGTAGGGTGAGAGAGCTAGAGCTTTCCCCCCAAAAACCCTGGGCAACAATTCCAAACAGTTTGATTATTTTAAAAACTATTTAGGTATATGACAAATATTGTAGATAATGAATAAAGTTTAAGAGAGCAAAATATAAGCAAAGTCAAAATTTGCTTTTAATGAGGTTGTCTGAGGTCTTCAGTTGTTTCTGATCAAAGAGTCGATATTTTGCCTGATTAGTATTCCTCAGAAAGCAGTTACTTTGCAGATTTAAATCCCCTTTGATTGAGTACATGTAGTTACTGGAAGATAAGAATAAAGGGGGGCACATAAAGTAGATATGAACTAAGATTCAGAGAAATTTCTGATTAGTTTCAGGCAATGAGAGTTCTAGTCAAACAGTGAAAATTTAGATTTAAAGGCAAGTGGGGAGGGGTGTACATTATAGCTTTTGTAAAAAGCAGCTATAGAGTGTTGACATATTCATCATGAATTATTCTTTGGTAATGTACTTTCTTGAGCGGTAATGTGAGAGATGTCAAATCTTTATGAAGAATACTTGCATTATAACATTTAAAATCTTTTCTGCATAGGTGATTTTTCAGTAAACTCTTACTCATCTGTGTTATTCTAGTAAACATAAAATACAAAGTTAGCCTTTTAGAAAGTTCTGATCTTAAGGGAGTGAGGAGATTAGATCAAAGAGCAAAGTTACCCCACTCCCTCCTGACAAGGGTATGGTAAGGACATTGGTTTCTGATAGAACATTTTTTAACCTGATATTTTCTTTTCTTAGTGTTAGATAATATTATCAGTTGGTTTGAATAAGTTACATAGTTAGTGACTTAGTTAAGTTACAGTCCAATAAAATCTCAATTAAATTAAATCTAATAACTTGGACCCTTAGTTATACAGATTTGTCATTTGTCATTAACTGTCCCTTCCTGAAGAAGAAAAATAAGTAAAATGATGTCACATCAGGTATTTAGTAAAACAAAAATATCTCTATAGGAAGTCTTGAGCTCAATACAATTACAACAGTGTCCTGTATCTCTTTTTTGTTCTATGTTCCTAAGGTCATGGCCAGTAAATACTGAAGCTCAGAATGATGACTCTTTATGAACCTGAGTCACAAAAATCATTCAGTTTATCCTTTAGATTCTAAGTTCTAACTCAGAGAAGTGTACTAAGATCTTATGGAAAGATTTGCCAACAAAAATAAATGGTGATATTATGAAGAATTTTCACAGGGTATGACCGAATCTTGGCAGGTTAGAATAGTGGACTGAAACTAACAAGATGAAGTATAATAAGTGCTAATCAAAAGTTCTATACTCAGATTTCTTTCCACCTCCAAAAAGAAAAAAACTGAAGTGAGAAAGCCAAGGCTGAAGTGACTGCTTGTGAAAAAAGCCTATGGTTTTTAGTTGGCTGTAGTGGCAAAACCAGTCAATGCTGATGTCGTAAACAAAAAGCTAATTTAATCTGATAGTACATTGTAAATTTTTGGAAGGTTGTAGTCACACTATTATATGTGCTAGTCAGATCACTTATATAACACACTGTTTGTGGGGAATCTTTTAAGGAGAATATTGAAGTGTAATAAACAAAGGTGACCAGGATGGTTAATAGTTTCTATAAGCAAGGGTTGAAGGAACAGAGTGTCAAACCTGAGTTGAGGGTAGAGGGCATATAGTCTTTTTGTAACTTATTAAGTGCTGATGTGTAAAAGACAATAGATATATTTTGTGTGGGTCCAGAGGTTCTCACTATGACCAGTGGACTTTAAAAGATAGAAACATTTCTGGGTTCTGTGAGTTGATTCCTGCATTCTGCAGGGAGTTGTATTAGATGACCTTGCCAATTCCCTCAGTTTACACCATTCAAGTTTCTGAAATGTATCCAGCTGATTGTTAATCCTTTCCACACTTTAAGCATCACTGTACAAAATTCATTTGGCTGGAAAAGAATGAAATTATACCAAGTTAATTTGAACTGGATTCCTTCAGACCAAATGTGGGCATTTCTGTACTTTTTTTTACTTTGTCTTCATCATTTTTATTTTTCTCTATTTCTTTGTCACTCTTTGTCCCCTAATTTTTAAATTATTTTTTGGAGATGCCATTTATCAAAATCAGTGAGACCTAAATTATAATACAGTTATACAGTATTAAGATGATCTCTAGTATTGTGGGCTGACTATAGGTACATAAATAAACAGTGGATTTCAAAAGTTGACTCCCCTTTCTTTTTCTGTGTGGAAATGAAAGTTTAAGTCCTGGAAGGAGGAACAATAACCTTTGGGTTGATTTGTAAGAGATCTGAAAAAGTAGTACAATTATGAGACCTGAGAAAGTAATTGCTCAAAAAATTCATTATTTTGCAGTTTTAAAGGCAGCAGCGGCATCAGCAACAGTCTTTGCCTGAGTTAGACACAGTGATCATGGTAAGAGATTGTTTGATAGAAGGGCATCAGGCCATCCCATAATCTCCATTAGCCCTGCCTTCCTCAGTACAAAAACACTTCAGGGTAATAGTGTCTCAGCTTAATTGGTAGCAGATATGTGTAGTCTACCTCTATAAAAATAGACCAACCTTACTAAACACATGGAGAGATGTTCAATGTCACTAGTCATCAGGGAAATTCAAATTAAAACCATAGTGAGATATAACCACACACACACCAGAATGGCTAAAATTAAGTAGATTGACAACAACAAAGCTTTGTGAGTATGTGAAGCAACCAAGACTCTAGTACTTTGCTAGTAAGAGTATAAAATGTTGCAACCACTTTGGAAAACAATTGTGCAGTTCCTTATAGTTAAACATACACTTACCCTGTGACCCAGCATTTTGGCTTCTGGGCACTTTTCCCAGGAGAAATGAAAATATATGCCCACAAAAGAGACTTGTACAGAATGCTTAAAACAGCTTTACTTATAATATCCCCAAGATGGAAAGATCCCAATGTCTCTTCACAGGAGAATAGATGAACAAATTAAGATATATCAATTTATTAGAATACTACTCAGCAAAAGAATGAATTACTGATACATGATAAAACATAGATTAATCTTTTTAAAACCACTTTATTGAGGTTTCATTGACATATAAAATGCATGTGTATTTACTGTGTACAATTTATGAGTTTAGAGATAAGTATACATACATGAAACTATCACCACAATCAATGTCATAAACATATCCATTGCCTCCAAAAGTTTCCTCCTGCCTTATCTGTCATCTATCATCTATCTCTCTATCTCTCTATCATCTATCATCTATCTATCTATCATCTATCTATCTATCTATCATCTGTCTATATCGGTAGAAACACTTAACATAAGATTGATTGTGATAGCATATTTTTCAGTATACAATTCAGTGTTGTTAACTATAGGCACTGTGATATACAGTAGATCTTTAGGAATTATTCATCCTTTATAATCAAAACTTTGTGCCCTTTCACCAACACCTCCTTGTTTCCCCTTCCCCTAGCTTTTGGTAACCACCATTGCACTCCCTGCTTCTGTAAGTTTGACTATTTTAGATTCTTCATATAAGTGTGATCATATAGTATTGTTTCTTTTGTGTCTGCTTTATTTCACTTAGCATAATATTGTATAAGGTTTCATCCATGTTGTTGCAAATGACAGGATTTCCTTCTTTTTTTTTTTTTTTTTTTGAGGCTGGCCAAGAATATAAAATGGAGAAAGGATGTTCTCTTCAATAAATTGATCGATCTTACATACACAAGGTTGAATGAAAGAAACCAGAACCAAAGAGTATATACCATATAATTCCATTTAAATGAATTTTGAGAAGAGACAATCAAAATAGTGGTTGCCCAGCCTGGGGGTTGTAGTTAGGGATTGACTGGAAAGGGGTAAAAAGGAAGCTTTCATCCTTTGTCGGGATGATAGAAATATTCTATATCTTGATTCGGGTGTGCTTACAGGAATATATACATTTGTCAAAACTCATTAAATTTGTACCCTTAAGATGTGCATTTCTTTTTTTTTTAAGATTTTATTTATTTATTTATTTGGCAGAGAGAGAGAGAGTCACAGAGAAAGAGGGAACACAAGCAGGGGGAGTGGGAGAGGGAGAAGCAGGCTTCCCGCAGAGCAGGGAGCCCGCTGTGGAGCTCAATCCCAGGACCCTGGGATCATGACCTGAGCTGAAGGCAGATGCTTAACGACTGAGCCACCCAGGTGTCCCAAGATGTGCATTTCTTTATACATAAATTTTACTTTAATAAAAGCAAAATTAAAAAAATAGAATTAGTAAGTAGAACATTTCATATAAAGCAGAGCAAGAACCATGTGTTTAGTAGCTTGATATGGAGATGCAGCTTCAAGACAGGCTCCCTAGGTAGGCCTTTAACCAGATCACCATACCTAAATTCTCTTATCACACAGAAATTCTGGAGTTGCCACTGGGTTGACTCCTATGGAAATTAATAGCTGAAAAGAGGACATGATCTTCAGAGGCCGAGACATCCCTGGATGGTCTGGATATTGGACCACTGAAACATACACCCAATCTAAAAGGGGATCTAAAGAATAGAAGGAAGTCTCAGAAAGGAACATTTGAAGGGTAGGGAAAGAGCAAAGCCTTTCATATGGCTTTTGATGGAAGCTATTTGTTAAAAGGAAAAACTATGGCTTTAGAACCTGACAGGCCTTGCTTAGAATCCATGCCTTTTCATGTACTCAAGACTTCATCTATGAAATGGAGCTCATTCCATCTACCATAAATAATTTAAGTTAGAATTATAAATAATAGCTATAAATCATCAAGTTCTGTGGGAAACATCTAGTTCAGCGGCTTGTATGTGGGTAAATGGGAGCTAATATTAACATTGTTCCATCCTCTGCTATTACCTCCAGAATAGCCTCTACAGTTTTATACTTTTAAACTTTGACCGGCTCAAGCTATCAGGCCTTCCCTCAATGGAAACTCTCATTTCTTCTTTAATATGCCATTATATGCCTATAGTTCAGGTTCTGACTCTTTTTTTTAATTTAAATTCAATTAGCCAACATATAGTACATCATTAATTTCAGATGTAGAGTTCAATAATTCATCAGCTGCATATAACACCCAGTGCTCAGGGCACCTGGGTGGCTCAGTTGGTTGCGCATCTGCCTTTGGCTTGGGTCATGATCTTGGGGTGGGATAGAGCCTCACATTGGGCTCCCTGGTCAGCAGGGAGCCTGCTTTTCCCTCTCTCTCTGCTGCTCCCCCTGCTTGTGGTGTCTTGCTCGCTCTCTCTCAAATAAATAAATAATAATAATAAAAAACACCCAATGCTCATCACATCATGTGCCCTCCTTAATGCCGGTCACCAAGTTACCCTACCTCCCCTCCCACCTGTCTTCCAGCAACCCTCAGTTTGTTTCCTATAGTTAAGAGTCTCTCATGATTTGTCTCCTCTTTGAAGGGAGCTACTCTTCCCTGGTAGGCCTGGCAAATTGGCAAGAATATTTACTTATGCCTAGGCCTAAAGCTATTTATTTTATAGATATCTGATAGAGTAGTACAAATTAGATGGACTTTGAAATTGGACAGAATTTGTTTCAAATCCTGGCTCTACCACAGAATAGCTGTGTGAATTATGGAAGATAACTGAACCTCATTGAGGTTTGGTTTTCTCATCTATAAAATGAAGATAATAGTATTTACCTCAGAATACTAAATTATATATGTATAAAGCACCTAGAATGATGTCTGGCTCATAGTAGGTTCTCACTAGACAGTAGCTATTACTATTAGGCTCAAAGGTCCTAACTTGGTCCATCTGTAGGGTAGACCCACTTGCTTGCACTTGTCTTCCTTTTCAATGTGTTATCTGTCTTCCTATTTCACTTTTATTCTTTGTTGCTTGGTGCCCAGTGTGAACTATTTACTGCATATACACTCAGTCTGTGCTATGCCTGAGCCCTTTTGCCTAGTTGAGACTTCTGACTTCCTCAGGTTGGATACCACAACTCATCTGCTTTTTGTTTAAGTTAACATCTAATTATGGTATGTGTTTTCCTCTTTGTCAACCTGTACTCTCTTGACCTAACTCCTTGGCACTCTGGCTATTAGCTTGTACCTGTTTACCATGAACCTAACATGAACTATCTGTACCTTGTCTCAATGTCTTGACTTCTCTTGGCCTGCCTTGTCTTAGTATAACTCTCAACTCAACACCAACATTGAATTGCTAGTTACTCTTCCCAGTGTCTTACATTCCCAAGTATGTCCTATTTTATTGGGAAGAAAAGGCCATGCCCTTATGCATTTGTTGTTCTGTTTAGTGGCAAGTATGTTTAAAAAACATCTATTTTATGATTACTAAAGAAAAGCCAATGCTACTATATTGTCCAAGATAATAAACACTGTTATATGTGGCTATTTTAATTAAAATTAAAAGTAATTAAAATTAAATACAATTAAAAATTCAGTGACCCAGTTGTACTAACCATATTTTAGGAACTTAATAGCCACATGTGGCTAGTGGCTATTGTATTATCTAGCTCAAATATGGAGTCTAGACTAGGACATTGTAAAATGTATGTTTAATTATAGCATCTTGAAAGTCTGTTGGAAAGAGAATGTGGAATGTTAGATGAATTTTATCTCTGGCCTTTTAGCCAAAAAGGGACAAGTATAAAATAGTTAAGGACATGGACTTGAGAGCCGGATGACCTAGGTTAAAAGCATGCCTCTAGTATTTACTAGCTGTGTTACCTTGGGTAAGTCTCTTAGTTACTCTGTGACTATTTCTCTATCATGTGAGGATTAGGTGAGAAAAAATATGGATATGTACATACATACACACACAGAATTTAGAATAGTACCCAGTGCATAGTAAGTCTTGTATACATGTTTGTTTTTATTGTTGTTGTTATTGGTCTTGTTATAAAATTGGAGGATAGTGGTTTGGAAACTTGATTTTAAGATAATCGTTTACCAGCAATGCAACTTTTATAAGTTATGAGCAGCAGAAGCAGTGGTTTAAAAAACAAAGATTTGATGATGATTGAATACCTGTGATATGTTAGAGGAAAGAGACAAAAATCAGGTTGCATGTTTTACACTTGGGACTTAGCATGGCTTTCCAGGGGGAGGAGGAAACAGATATGTTTTATTTCCATACTAAGTTTCAAATCCTGGGGAGATCGCCCAAGTGAAAGAAGAATAAAACAGCAAGAAAGTCAAGAATAGGCAGAGAGGAATATTAGGCTAGAAAATCAGATTGAAAAATAATCTCTTTAAAGATAGTAGTTGCAGCAGGTGGGGAATACCCACTGAAGGATATATTGAGAAAACAGCTGATTTTTAGTAAAGTCAGTGAGTTAGGAGGAGAGTTGGACAATGAAAAGCTTAAAGAAATACAAAACAATACAAAGATGTTAGAATCCCTTGCTCTTCTCTCTCCCCTTTTCAGTGCTAGCACACTACATATAAAGACAGGGGGCCCATCCCTATGTTTTAATGAGGGTTAGAAATATTTGAACCTCAAAATTGTTATCTTATAGGTCTAACTCAGGATTTGGATTCTGTACCCTAAAAGAATTTCTTTGGGTTAAAGTATCAAGTAAGTGTACTCTAAAACTTTTTGAATAACTCAAGCCTAGTCTAGTCTAGGTTTTGTTGACTGGGCTGAAAGACATCCTGGGCAGACATGTTACCCTTGGTTCCCTTCCTCAACTAAAGTCCATCTATTTCCTACCTCTAGCAAAAACTCCTCAGGCCAGTTTAGTTACTTCCTTGTAAAGGCAATGGGTCTGACTGATAAAAATGCAGATGGACTCTCCCAAGGAAGAAAATCAAATAACATATCTGGGTAATCTTGTGTGGTCACAAAGAGTATAGAGTCATTTGGTATTTAATTATATCCACTTAATAATTAAACTGAATCTTAAAACTCAATTACAGTAAACAGTCTCTGCAAAAATACAGAAGCTATAGAACAGTAGTAGTATGTATTTAATGAGATATAAGTAAGTTATGATTCAAGCAGGGAAAGTGGCAAAGAGGTTGGATCAAGCTGAAAGAGATGACATTACAGTAGTAGCCAGGGCCTTAAATATGGAAAGCATGTTCTACCATGCTTAGAACACAGTTGGCAACCCAATAAATATTGATTAAATGAGCATTGGACAGTTGTGATAAGGATTTTAGATTTCATACTGGTGATGATAAACTATTAGTGGGGAATTGAAAATAAAGATAAGATTTTAAGAGGTAATTACCAGAGAGTGTTGACAAGACTTGATTATGTTTGAAGGAATAAAAGAGATAGAGGAATCAAGATTGACTCGTACATTTCTGTCACAAACAACTGCATGAATAGTGGTGTCTGTCACTCACTGAGAACCCTGGGGGAGGAATAAATTTGAGGTGGGGTAGATGGTAAGTCTAGTTCGAAAAATGTTGAGTATGAGTTCCCTGTGTGTCATCCAAGTGGAGATTTTATGTAGGAAGCCAGATAATGAACCTGGGACTCGGGAAGTATAATGGGGCAAAAAACCAATTTGGAAAATGATTAAGAAAGGGCAGAAGAGTAGATGGTATTTCCCAGGATGAATTTAGGAAAGAGAGCCAGGGAAGAAACCTGTAGTATATCAATATTTAAGTGATGGATGAAGTACAATGAGCCAGTGAAGGACAATGAGGAGAAACAGTATGAGAACCAAGACCCCCCCCCCAAAAAAAATGGTACTGCAAACATCACCAGAATAATTACTAAAAAATAAACTGATGGAGCACCTGGGTGGCTCAGTCAGTTAAGCGTCTGCCTTCAGCTCAGGTCATGATCTTGGGGTCCTGGGATCAAGTCCCACATTGGGCTCCCTTCTCCTTCTGCCCCCCCGTCTCTCATGAATAAATAAATAAAATCTTTAAAAAAACAAACTGATGGTCAGTGGAAATATATGGCACACAGAAATCAAAGATTTTTGCATTTAGAGGTAATTACTGAGCTTATGGAGATAATTTTATTTTATTTTTTTAAGATTTTATGTATTTGTTTGACAGAGAGAGATATAGGAGAGAGGGAACACAAGCAGTGGGAGAGGGAGAAGTAGGCTTCCCGCTGAGCAGGGCGCCCGATGTGGGGCTTGATCCCAGGACTCTGGGATCATAACCTGAGCCGATGGCAGACGCTTAATGACTGAGCCACCCAGGTGCCCCTGGAGATAATTTTAATAGCAAGAGTTTTTCAGTAAACAGTTTATATATA
>NW_027397095.1:5835259-5883006 GCF_003265705.2 Callorhinus ursinus
ATACATATAATATGATATATATAAAGATATATATGGAGAAGACTTGAACATATTTGTTGACTGATAGAAAGAGTCTCTTGCTTGGGAGAAGTTAAAGTGAGATTATGGCATCCTCCTTTTATAGAAAGGACATAGAAATGAAATTTTGACTGAGGTCAAAAAAGCTACAGCACTACTGGAGTGAGCTGTGCCTGAAAATCTCATCTGGTGCATGAGTGATCATTAATTGCCTCCTCTATTGAGCATTAATGAGAAGGCAGTAGTGACCATTAATTAGGAGATGTTTGCAAGATGAGAAAAAAAGTGTTCACTCTTGGGAAACTCAATGGATGACATTAAAGGACACTGGCTCCTAACAGGATTAAAGAGGGGGAATTAATGACTTGAAAACTTGAATAAAAAGGTATCATGAAATGGCATCCAGGCAAGTGAAAGAAATCAGAAAATTTCCATCTTGAAATGGCTACTAAATCTGTCTAAACAAGTAAAGGGAAATGGACAATTGAAGTAATTATTTTAAAATCAAGGTCCCCAACCCCATTATGGAGAAAAGATAAATTTATAAGATCAGTCAGGACTTCTCAGGAGTATGCAGGGCTCAGGGTTTATCCCTGGGGTTTGTGGAGCCCAGAAACAATCACACTACTATCTACCTATCATATTCTACTGACCTCCTTCCTCCTATTTATCCCGAAGGAACCACATTATAAGGTACATGAAATAAAAAGCTAAAAGGGAAACCAAATGAAGCAAATTATTCACAAAAGGCCTTCTTCCTGTGGGTGTAATTCTAGGGAGTTGGAGCAGTCCCTTCATTTTAATTGGGTCATGAACTTTAAAGGCCTATTTATGCATGTGAGGTTCTGACTTGGTTTCCTTTTTTTAGCATCAGATGGGATCCATCTTCTCCCCTCAGCTACAACCTTAAGGTCCAGCTTCCCTTGGGTATTCCCCTCTTTCCTTAAATGTTGCTTGGCTGATAATTTAAAGCATAACTGAGACCATTGAGTACTCATTTAGAACCAGATGAGTGGATCTGCAAGGCTTACTGCTTTAGGTAGCTTTTGGAGAAGTTACTTCAGGACCAAGAGGAGTTCAGTTTCCATTTTTCATTTTTTAATTCTGTCAGCAAATATTTATTAAGCAGCAGCTATGTTCCAGGCACACTACCTTCTTGGGGATCATATACGACCGGAATTTTGGCCGCAGAAGTTTCTCAAGCCTTCATCACTTGACTTAGCCTCTGATGTTGCCAGACCCTAAGTTGGACAAAAGACCACTTTGTCCCACCCTGTGACTTGACTTCATGCTGACCCATTCACCCTGCCTGCTCACTGGCTTGCCTCACATTTGCATTTAACTTCTTGGGTTCCAGACATGGACCTTGAGATACTTTGTTAGTGCTGCTTTACAGACGTCGGAGGTGGGGGGCACCAGTACAGAAAGCCATTTTGTATCAATCTTGTTTGTGTAGGCTGCATTGACACATTTGGGAAGAAGAAACAAGAGAGAATTAGAAAAGTCAGGAAAAGACTGAGGCTCAGGTGCTGGCTGTTGGCTCCACTGCCATTGGTAGATTTTGAGACGTTGGGCAAGTGAATGCAATCTCTTCTCTGTATCTTTATTTATACAATAAAAAAGTTACACTAGATTAGTAATTCTCAGTATTTTCAATGATGGACTCTTTTTATTATCAAAGAATTTCACAGACTGCCATGATAGTAATGTTACTTAATGTATCTGTGAGTTGAATACTTAACAATAGTTAGAATATAATGTGAAAATTTTCTTTAATAATTACAGCATCATATGCAGTTTGAAAAAATATAGTACTTTGTTAATTCATTTAGTTATTTATTCACAATTGACTAGCATCTAAGATGTGGCAGGAGCCTTCTTGCTGAGTGGTAGGGAAACAAAGATGAAAGAGCCAAGGTCTCTACTTTCAAAGACTCATGGTCCATTAGGGGAGACAAAGTAAGTAGACAGTTGTAGGGTGATAGATAGTGTGATGCTCTGGCAGCTTAAAGAAGGAACACTTAATGCAGCCTGAGATGATCAAAGAAGGCTTTCCTGTGGAGGTCATGTCTAAGCTAAGGCCCAAAACATCAGTAGGAGTTATCCAGGCAAGGAGAGAAGGGGTAAAAGGCATTTCAGCTGAGAGGACAGTAAGGCATGTTATTTATTCTGATTACAAATTATCTTAGTGTATATAGATTCCTGTGATAGCACCTTACCTCAGGTGTCTTTAGCACATAGAATAGGAATGCTAGACTAAATATACATTAATATTTCTCATAACTCTTAGGATTGATGGTACTACACCTCTATTTTTACATGATTAATATAAGCTTGTTAAAAAGTAAAAAATGCAAACAAACCAAAGGGATATACCAATAATTCTAGACAATGGACTTTTAGTGAAGTCACATTTTTGTTTGTTTAATTAAATTATGGAGATTTTAAGATTTCAATCTGCCCAGTTCTTCTTGGAAGTGCCCTTACTTTATGAGAATATTCAAGGGTGCTCTAGAGTCATCCTTGTCAAGTGCTCTGCCCCTGCTACCAAAAGGTCCTCAGGATTGGTGGCTTTGCTCTATATGGTTATGTTCTACTCATGTCCACTGTTCCTACTACTACTTCAACCATGGAGTCAAGACATTGCAAGATATCCCATGTGCCTCACAGCTGATAAAAGGCTGAAATTTTGAGCAGGACTAGCTATATAATTTTGGGGGCTCAGTGCAAAAAGAAATTATGAGCTCCTTGTTCAAAAATTAAGAATTTCATGGTGGCAGTCATAGAGCATTGAAACAATTGTACAACCCTTCTAAGTGTGCACTGCACATGTTACATACTTTTCATGACATTTTACTGAGTGTTTGGGGATCATGGAAGGAAAATACAACCTAGAGGATACTTCACCATCACCACTAGTAGTACATGTGGCTCTCTCATGGCCCAAAGGGACAAATCTATAATCAGGGTTTCATAAAAGGCATTGCTCTACTAGCTCTTAGCTTGCTTCTGTGTGGCCAGGAACTAGCTAACTGCCACTCCCTGCCCCAAGCAACAAATAGTATTAGCATGTTTACACAATGCATTCTAGGTTAAGGTCCAGCTCCTTCCATGTCCAGAAAGAGGAGGAGTTTCCCATTACTTCCAAGTGAGGACCAATTCTCATGTTCTCATTTCTGCCTTGTCATTTTTAAGGGTGACTGTTAATGAGAATGTCAACTTTTCTGAAAGGGCAACCCCCACTGTCTCTTAGTTGAGGCCTTGTTGAATTGTACCTTTACTCTTTAACCCTAAAGACAGTGAAATTAGAAGACGATTTATTTAGTATCAATACATTTACTAAAGTTTTGGTCATTTGATTTCAAATTAAAAAGTACAATGCGTAGAGTACTACCAATCTCATATAATTTAAGCCACATAAACCTGTTGTGGTTCTCTTTTTATAGGAATTAGAGTTATGCAGCAGGTAAAATCACAGCTGTGCATTTTTCCCATAGTTCTCTAGGTCTCAACTAAAGTTATTCATCAAGAAATTGCTGAACACTTCCACATCTTAAGTTTACAAGCAACAACCCAAGCACAGTGTAGTCTAAATTCATAGAAAACCACCACCCTACAACTAGCCTCAAAGCAATAAAGTCTGCAGATACAGCCCTAATTCAATCACACATGACAATTTACATTATGGAGGAAAATAGTTACGTCTGCATCTAAAATGTCTACATTCAGGTTACTCTATAGTTTTCTCCAAGAAAAAATAGATTTTTAAAATTTGTGTCACAGGGGCTGTTCAGGGAACCTTCCCCAAAACAAAAGAGCAGCTTGCCCCAAAGGTGACTGAGTTCTTACTATTTGAGAGAAAGAAAATAGTTTGTAGTCTTAACATGACAGTTTTCCCCTCTTGTTTCCATCAAGATTTCTAAAATCTTGAGCCAATTTTCAGTCAAGGTAAGGTTATCCTGTTTCAAGAGAAAAAAGAAATGTTACTTATAATCCTGTAATCATTAAAGACTTTTGGAGTATGTTTAGCTAACATGTTACCTTTATTTTTTTTAATATTAAATTGTACAAGAAAATCATGAATACATCCTAGCCACAAATCTTTAATAAAGAATAGAATAGAAAGTGAAAGTCCCTCTTGACCCCCACCCCTACCCCACTTTCACTCTCTTCCTTAGGGGTAACTATGAAAAGAGGTAACTACTGAAAAAGATCATAGTCTTTGATCTTATTTTATACATTTACATATATATGTGAATGTATGCATACATGTAACTAGGATAATACCTAGAGTATGGATGCTCAGTCAGAGGACACATATTTTTAAATGGTCATGAACACTTCCAAATCTCTCTCTAAAACAACATGATCAATTCACACTACAGTGCATAAAAATGTCCACTGGACTGCATCCTTAACCAACATTGGATGTTACAATTATTAGTTTTTCTAATCTATTTTTATACTCTCTGCACTAATGTCATAATTATTTTTATATAAGACAGCTAATTTTGATATCTAGTGGAGCATGTGCTCCTTCTCTAGGCTTCATTTTTCTCACATGTAAAATGGGATTAATAATGATGTCCTTTTCATAGGGCTATTGTGAAATTCAGAAAGGTAGGCAGGAGAAAACATGTACAGCCTTTACAGGGTTTGGGAAAGAATTTGTGTTTTATTCTAATATGATAGGAATTAAAGAAGAATTAAAGAGGGGGTTTTAAGCATGTGAATGATGTGATTTGATATATGCTTTAAAAGGTCACTCTGGCCAGGAACATTGGTGCGGACAAAATTAAAAAGAGGCCCATATACTGGTTTGCTGCCTTTCATCCCAGAGAAATATGTGTTGGGATAGTCACAAAGAGAAATAATAAGGGAGTAAAGTTGTGAGCTTTAGCAAATAAAAATACAGGATGCCCAGTTAAGTTTGCATTTCAGATAATGAATAATTTTTCTTTTTTATTTTCTTTTATTATGTTATGTTAGCGACCATACAGTACTACATTAGTTTTTGATGTAGTGCCCCATGATTCATTATTTGCGTATAACACTCAGTGCTCATTAAAACATGGGCCCTGCTTAATACCCATCACCTGGCTACCCCATCCTCCAACCCCTCCCCTACAAAACCTTCAGATAGTTTCCCGGAGTCCAGAGTCTCTCATGGTTTGTCTCCCCTCTGATTTCTGCTGCCCTTCAGTTTCCCCTTCCTTCCCCTAATGTCCTCTGTGCTATTCCTTATGTTCTACATATGAGTGAAACCATATGATAATTGTCTTTCTCTGCTTGATTTATTTCACTTAGCACAATCCCCTCCAGTTCCATCCATGTTGATGCAAATGGTGGGTATTCATCCTTTCTGATGGCTGAGTTATATTCCATTGTCTGTATGTACCACATCTTCTTTATCCATTCATCTGTTGAAGGGCATCTCAGCTCCTTCCACAGTTTGACTATTGTGAATATTGCTGCTATGAACATTGGGATGCATGTGGCCCTTGTTTTCACTACATCTGTATCTTTGGGGTAAATACCCAGTAGTGCAATTGCTGGGTCATAGGGTAGCTCTATTTTTAACTTTTTGAGGAAACTCCATACTGTTTTCCAAAGTGGCTGTACCAACTTGCATTCCCACCAACAGTGTAAGAGGATTCCCCCTTGTCCACAACCCCTCAAACATTTGTTGTTTCCTGCCGTGTTAATTTTTGCCATTCTAACTAGTGTAAGGTGGTATCTCAGTGTGGTTTTGATTGGAATTTCCCTGATTGCTAATGATGTTGAACATTTTTTCATGTGTTTGTTAACCACCATTTGTATGTCTTCTTTGGAGAAGTGACTGTTCCTGTCTTCTGCCCATTTTTTGACTTGATTATTTGTTTTTTGGGTGTTGAGTTTGAGAAGTTCTTTATAGATCTTGGATACCACCCTTTATCAGTAATGTCATTTCCAAATATCTTCTACCATTCTGTGGGCTGCCTCTTAGTTTTGTTGACTGTTTCCTTTGCTGTGCAGAAGCTTTTTATCTTGATGAAGTCCCAGAAGTTCATTTTTGCTTTTCCCTTGCCTTTGGAGACATATCTTGAAAGAAGTTACAGTGGCCAATGTTGAAGAGGTCACTGCCTATGTTCTCCTCTAGGATTTTGATGGATTCCTATCTCACATTTAGGTCTTTCATCTATTTTAAAATTATCTTTGTGTATGGTGTAAGAGAATAGTCGAGTTTCATTCTTCTGTATATAGCTGTCCAATTTTCCCAACATCATTAATTGAAGAGACTGTCTTTTTTACATTGGATATTTTTTCTTGCTTTGTCGCATTAGTTGACCACAGAGTTGAGGATCCATATCTGGGCTCTCTATTCTGTTCCATTGATCTATGTGTCTGTTTTTGTGCCAGTACCATGCTGTCTTGGTGATCACAGCTTTGTACTATAGCTTGAAATCAGGCAACATGATGCTCCCAGGTTTGGTTTTCTTTTTCAACATTCCCCTGGTGATTCAGGGTCTTTTCTGGTTCCATACATATTTTAGGATTCTTTGTTCCAGCTCTTTGAAAAATGCTGTTGGAATTTTGATCGAGGTGGCGTTGAAAGTATAGATTGCTCTGGGCAGCATAGACATTTTTAACAATGTTTATTCTTCCAATCCATGAGCATGGAATGTTTTTCCATCTTTTTGTGTCCTCTTCAATTTCTTTCATAAGTGTTCTGTAGTTTATAGAGTATGGATCTTTTACCTCTTTGGTTAGGTTTATTCCTAGGTATCTTATGGTTTTTGGTGCTATTATAAATGGAATCAATTCCCTAATTTCTCTTTCTACAGTTACATTGTTAGTGTATAGGAAAGCAACTGATATCTATGCATTGATTTTGTATCCTGCAACATTACTGAATTGCTGTATAAGTTCTAGAATTTTGGGGGTGGAGTCTTTTGGGTTTTCCACATAAAGTATTATGTGAAAGATGCTGTATTTTGTCATATGCTTTTTCTGCATCAATTAAGAGGATCATATGGTTCTTGTTTTTTCTTTTATTAATGTGTTCTATCACAATGATTGATTTGCAAATGTTGAACCACCCTTGCATCCCAAGAACAAATACCAACTGGTTGTGATGGATAATTCTTTTAATGTACTGTTGGATCCTATTGGCTAGGATCTTGTTGAGAACTTTGGCATCCATATTCATCAGGGATATTGGTCTGTAATTCTCCTTTTTGATGCGGTCTTTGCCTGGTTTTAGGATCAGGGTAATGCTGTTCTCATAGAACGAGTTTGGAAGTTTTCCTTCTGTTTCTATTTTTTGAAACAGCTTCAGTAGAATAGGTATTGTTTCTTCTTTAAATGTTTGGTAGAATTCCCCTGGGAATCCATCAGGCCCTGGACTCTTCTTTTTGGGAGATTTGTGATCACTGCTTCAATTTCATTACTGGTTATTGGTGTATTCAGATTGTCAACTTTTTCCTGTTTCAGTCTTGATAATTTATAGGTTTCCAGGAAGTCATCCATTTCTTCCAGGTTGCTTAATTTATTTTCATATAGTTGCTGATAATAATTTCTAATAATTGTTTCTATTTCCTTGGGGTTAGTTGTGATCTCTCCCCTTTCATTCATAATTTTATTAATTTGGGTTCTTTCTCTTTTCTTTTGGATAAGTCTGGCCAGTGGTTTGTGGATCTTATTAATTCTTTCAAAGAACCAGCTTCTAGTTTTGTTGATCCACTCTACTGTTTTTCTGGTTTCTGTTTCATTGATCTCTGCTCTAATCTTTATTATTTCTCTTCTTCTGCTCCATTTAGGCTTTATTTGCTGTTCTTTCTCCAGTTCCTTTAGGTGTAAGTTTAGCTTGTACATTCAGGATTTTTCTGCATTTTTGAGTGAGTCTTGGATGGCTATGTATTTCCCCCTTAGGACTGCCTTCACACTATCCCACAGGTTTTGGACCAATGTGTTTTCATTCTCATTGGTTTCCATGAACTGTTTAAGTTCTTCTTTAATTTCCTGGTTGACCCAAACATTCTTTATCCGGATGGTCTATAGCTTTCAAGTGTTTGAATTCCTTCCAATTTTTTTTCTTGTGATTGAGTTCCAGTTTCAAAGCATTGTGGTCTGAAAATATGCAGGGAATATTCTCATTCTTTTGGTGTCAGGTGAGGCCTCATTTGTGGTCTATACTGGAGAAAGTTCCACGTGAATTTGAGAATGATTATTCTGTTGTTTTAGGATGGAATGTTCTGTATGTATCTACGAAGTTCATCTGATGCAGTGTGTCATTCAGAGCACTTGTTTCTTTGTTGATTTTCTTCTTAGATGATCTGTCTAGTGCTGAGATCCCCTACTATTAATGTATTATTATCAATATGTTTATTTTGGTTAACAGTTGGCTTATGTAGGTGGCTGCTTTCATGTTGGGGGCATAGATATTTACCATTGTTAGATCTTCTTGTTGGATAGACCCTGTAAGAATGATATAGTGTATTTCTGTTTCTTTTACTACAGTCTTTTCCTTAAAATTGAATTTGTCTGATATGAGAATTGCTACCCCAGCTTTCCTTTTAGTTCCCTTGGCATGGAAGATGGATCTCTAAACCCTGACTTTCAGTTTGGAGGTGTCTTTAGGTTCAAAATGAGTCTCTTGCAGACAGCATATGGATGGGTTCTATGTTTTTATCTAATCTGCAACACTGTGCCATTTCATGGAAGCATTTAGGCTGTTCATGTTGAGAGTGATTTTTTTTTTTAATTTTACTATGTTATGTTAGTCACCATACAATACATCATTAGTTTTTGATGTGGTGATCCACGATCCATTGTTTTCGTATAACACCCAGTGCTCCATACAGTATGTGCCCTCCTTAATACCCATCACCGGGCTGACCAATCCCCCCTCCCATCTCTCCTCTAAAACCCTGTTTGTTTCTCAGAGTCCATAGTCTCTCATGGTTCACCTCTCCCTCCAATCCCCCCCTCCTTTTTCCCTTCCTTCTCCTAGTGTCCTCCATGCTATTCCTTATGTTCCACAAATAAGTGAAACCATATTATAATTGACTTTCTCTGCTTGATTTATTTCACTTAGCATAATCTCTTCCAGACCCATCCATGTTGATGTAAAAGTTGGGTATTCATCCTTTCTGATGGCTGAGTAATATTCCATTGTATATATGGACCACATCTTCTTTATCCATTCATCTATTGAAGGGCATCTCAGCTCTTTCCACAGTTTGGTTATTGCGGACATTGCTGCTATGAACATTGGGGTGCATATGGCCCTTCTTTTCACTACATCTGTGTCTTTGGGGTTAATACCCAGTAGTGCAATTGCTGGGTCATAGGGTAACTCTATTTTTAAATTTTTGAGGAACCTCCATACTGTTTTCCAAAGTGGCTGTACCAACTTGCATTCCTACCAACAGTGTAAGAGGGTTCCGCTTTCTCCACAAACTCTCCAACATTTGTGGTTTCTTTCCCTGTCCATTTTTGCCATTCTAACTAGTGTAAGGCGGTATCTCAATGTTGTTTTTTTAAATATTATTCTTATGTTAATCACCATATATTACATCATTAGTTTTTGATGTACTGTTCCATGATTCACTGTTTGTGCATAACACCCAGTGCTCCATGCAGAACGTTCCCTCTTTAATACCCATCACCAGGCTAACACATCCTCCCACCCCCCTCCCCTCTAGAACCCTCAGTTTGTTTTACAGAGTCCATCATCTCTCATGGTTCCTCTCCCCCTCCAATTCCCCCCCTTCATACTTCCCCTCCTGCTATCGTCTTCTTTTATTTTTCTTAATATATATTGCATTATTTGTCTCAGAGGTACAGATCTGTGATTCAACAGTCTTGCACAATTCACAGAGCTCATGATAGCACATACCCTCCCCAATGTCTATCACTCAGGCACCCCAACCCTCCCGCCCCCACTCCAGAAACACTCAGTTTCCTGAGCTTAAGAATTCCTCATATCAGTTAGGTCATATGATACATGTGTTTCTCTGATTGACTTATTTCGCTCAGCATAACACCCTCCAGTTCCATCCACGTCATTGCAAATGGCAAGATCTCATTCTTTTGATGGCTGCATAATATTCCATTGTGTATATATACCACATCTTCTTTAGCCATTCATCTGTTGATGGACATCTTGGATCTCTCCACAGTTTAGCTATTGTGGACGTTGCTGTTATAAACATCGGGGTGCATGTACCCCTTCGGATCCCTACATTTGTATCTTTGGGGTAAAAACCCAGTAGTGCAATTGCTGGATCCCATGTTAGCTCTATTTTCAACTGTTTGAGGAACCTCCATACTGTTTTCCACAATGGTTGCACCAGCTTGCATTCCCACCAACATTGTAGGAGGGTTCCCCTTTCTCTGCATCCCTGTCAACTTCTGTCATTTCCTGACTTGTTAATTTTAGCCATTCTGACTGGTGTGAGGTGGTATCCAATGAGGTTTTGATTTGGATTTCCCTGATGCCAAGCGATGTTGAGCACATTCTCATGTGTCTATTGGCCATTTGGATGTCTTCTTTGGAAAAATGTCTGTTCATGTCTTCTGCCCATTTCTTGATTGCATCATTTGTTCTTTGGGTGTTGAGTTTGATAAGTTCTTTATAGATTTTGGATAGTAGCCCTTTATCTGATATGTCATGTGCAAATATCTTCTCCCATTCTGTCAGTTGTCTTTTGTTTTTTTGACTGTTTCCTTTGCTGTGCAAAAGCTTTTTATCTTGATGAATTCCCAATAATTCATTTTTGCCCTGGCTTCCCTTGACGTTGGCGATGTTTCTAGGAAGAAGTTGCTGCAGCTGAGGTCGAAGAGGTTGCTACCTGTGTTCTCCTTTAGGATTTTGATGGACGCCTGTCTCACATTTAGGTCTTTCAACAATTTTGAGTCTATTTTTGTGTGTGCTGTAGGGAAATGGTCCAGACTCATTCTTCTGCATGTGGCTGTCCAATTTTCCCAACACCATTTGTTGAAGAGACTGTCTTTTCCATTAGACATTCTTTCCTGCTTTGTCAAAGATTAGTTAGTTGACCATAGAGTTGAGGGTCCACTTCTGGGCTCGCTATTCTGTTCTATTGATCTATGTCTGTTTTTGTGCCAGTACCATACTGTCTTTTTTTATTTATTTATTTATTTATTTATTTATTTATTTTTTTTAAAGATTTTATTTATTTATTTGAGAGAGAGAATGAGAGATACAGAGCACGAGAAAGAAGAGGGTCAGAGGGAGAAGCAGACTCCCCGCTGAGCGGGGAGCCCGATGCAGGACTCGATCCCGGGACTCCAGGATCATGACCTGAGCCTAAGGCAGTCGCTTAACCAACTGAGCCACCCAGGCGCCCAGTACCATACTGTCTTGGTGATAACAGCTTTGTAATAGAGCTTGAAGTCCGGAACTGTGATGCCACCAGCTTTGCTTTTCTTTTTCAACATTCCTCTGGCTATTCGGGGTCTCTTCTTGTTCCATACAAATTTTAGGATTCTTTGTTCCATTTCTTTGAAAAAAGTGGATGGTGTTTTGATGGGGATTGCATTGAATGTGTAGATTGCTCTAGGTAGCATACACATCTTCATAATATTTGTTTTTCCAATCCATGAGCATGGAACGTTTTTCCATTTTTTGGTTCCTCCTCAATTTCTTTCATGAGTATTCTATAGTTTTCTAAGTACAGATTCTTTGCCTCTTGGGTTAGATTTATTCTTATGTATCTTATGGTTTTGGGTGCCATTGTAAATAGGATGGACTCCTTAATTTCTCCTTCTTCTGTCTTGTTGTTGGTGTATAGGAATGCCACTGATTTCTGTGCATTGATTTTATATCTTGCCACTTTCCTGAATTCCTGTATGAGTTCTAGCAGCTTTGGGGTGGAGTCTTTTGTGTTTTCCACACAAAATATTATATCATCTGCAAAGTGTGAGAGTTTGACTTCTTCTTTGCCGATTCAGATGCCTTTGATTTCTTTTTGTTGTCCGATTGCTGTGGCTAGGACTTCTAATACTATGTTGAATAGCAGTGGTGATAGTGAACATCCTTGCCACATTCCTGACATTAGGGGGAAAGCTCTCAGTTTTTCCCCATTGAGAATGATATTCACTGTAGGTTTTTCATAGATGGCTTTTATGATATTGAGGTATGTACACTCTATCCCTATACTCTGAAGAGTTTTGATCAAGAAAGGATGCTGTACTTTGTCAAATGCTTTTTCTGCATCCTTTGAGAGGATCTTATGGTTCTTGTTCTTTCTTTTATTAATGTATTTGTATCACATTAATTGATTTGCGGATGTTGAACCAACCTTGCAGCCCGGGAATAAATCCACTTGGCCATGGTGAATAATCCTTTTAATGTACTCTGCGGTCCAAATGGCTAGTATTGTGTGAGATTTTGGCATCCATGTTCATCAAGGATATGGGTCTATAATTCTCCTTTTTGATGGGGTCTTTTTTGAAAGAAATTATTCATTTATTTGACAGACAGAGATTGTGAAAGGGGGAACACAAGCCCTGTGAGTGGGAGAGGGAGAAACAGGCTTCCGGTGGAGCAATGAGCCCGATGTGGGGCTCGATCCCAGTATCCAGGGATCACGACCTGAGCCAAAGGCAGACGCTTAATGACTGAGCCACCCAGGTGCCCCTTTTTTGATGGGGTCTTTGTCTGGTTTTAGGATCAAGGTAATGGTGCCCTCATAAAATGAGTTTGGAAGTTTTCCTTCTACTTCTTTGTTTTGGAACAGTTTCAGAAGAATAGGTATTAATTCTTCTTTAAATGTTTGGTAGAATTCCCCTGGGTAGCCTTCTGGCCCTGGGCTCTTGTTTGTTGGGAGATTTTTGATGACTGCTTCAATTTCCTTGGTGGTTATAGGTCTGTTCAGGTTTTCTTTTTCTTCCTGGTTCAGTTTTGGTAGTTTATACATCTCTAGGAATGCATCCATTTCTTCCAGGTTATCTAATTTGCTGGCATAGAGTTGCTCATAATATGTTCTTATAATTGTTTGTATTTCTTTGGTGTTGGTTGTGATCTCTCCTCTTTCATTTATGACTTTATTTATTTGGGTCCTTTCTCTTTTCATTTTGATAAGTCTGGCCAGGGGTTATCAATCTTGTTAATTCTTTCAAAGAACCAGCTCCTAGTTTCGTTATCTGTTCTACTGTTCTTTTGGTTTCTAGTTCATGGATTTCTGCTCTGATCTTTATTATTTCTCTTCTCCTGCTGGGTTTAGGTTTTATTTGCTGTTCATTCTCCAGCTCCTTTAGGTGTAGGGTTAGGTTGTGTATTTGAGACCTTTCTTGTTCCTTGAGAAAGGCTTGTATTGCTATATACTTTCCTTGTAGGACTGCCTTTGCTGCATCCCAAAGATTTTGAACAGTTGTGTTTTCATTTTCATTGGTTTCCATAAATTCTTTTAATTCTTCTTTAATTTCCTGGTTGACCTATTCATTCTTTAGTAGGATGCTCTTTAGCCTCCATGCATTTGAGTTCTTTCCGACTTTCCTGTCGTGATTGAGTTCTAGTTTCAAAGCATTGTGGTCTGAAAATATGCAGGGAATCATCCCAATCTTTTGGTACCAGTTGAGACCTGATTTGTGACCTAGGATGTGATCTATTCTGGAGAATGTTCCATGGTCATTAGAGAAGAATGTGTATTTTGTTGCTTTGGGATGGAATGTTCTGAATATATCTGTGAAGTCCATTTGGTCCAGTGTGTCATTTAAAGTCTTTATTTCCTTTTGATCTTTTGCTTAGATGATCTGTCCATTTTAGTGAGGGGGTTGTTAAAGTCCCCCACTATTATTGTAATGTTGTCAATGTGTTTCTTTGCTTTTGTTGTTAATTGGCTTATATAATTGGCTGCTCCCATGTTAGGGGCATAGGTATTTACAATTGTTAGATCTCTTGTTGGATAGACCCTTAAGTATGATATAGTGTCCTTCCTCATCTCTTAGTATAGTCTTTGGTTTAAAATCTAATTTGTCTGATGTAAGGATTGCCACCCCAGCTTTCTTTTGTTGTCCATTAGCATGGTAAATGGTTTTCCACCCCTTCACTTTCAATCTGGGGGTTTCTTTGGGTCTAAAATGAGTCTCTTGCATATAGCATATCGATGGGTCTTGTTTTTTTATACAGTCTGATACACCGTGTCTTTTGATTGGGGCATTTAGCCCATTTCCATTCAGGGTAACTATTGAAAGATATGAATTTAGTGCCATTGTATTGCCTTTAAGATTACTGTTATTGTATATTGTCTGTGTTCCTTTCTGGTATATGTTTCTTTTAGGCTCTCTCTTTGCTTAGGGACCCCTTTCAATATTTCTTGTAGGGCTAGTTTTGTGTTTGCAAATTCCTTATTTTTTGTTTTTCTTGGAAGCCTTTTATCTCTCCTTCTATTTTCAATGATAGCATATCTGGATATAGTATTCTTGGCTGCATATTTTTTTCATTTAGTGCTCTGAATATATCATGCCAGTCCTTTCCGGCCTGCCAGGTCTCTGTGGATAGGTCTGTTGCCAATCTAATATTTCTACCTTTGTAGGTTACAGATCTCTTCTCCTGATCTGCTTTCAGAATTTTCTGTTTGTCTCTGAGACTTGTATGTTTTACTATTAGATGTTGGGTGTTGACCTATTTTTATTGATTTTGAGGGGGGTTCTCTGTGCCTCCTGGATTTTGATGCCTGTTTCCTTCCCCAAATTAGGGAAGTTCTCTGCTATAATTTGCTCCAATATACCTTCTGCCCCTCTCTCTCTTTCTTCTTCTTCTGAGATCCCAATTATTCTAATATTGTTTCATCTTATGGTATCGCTTACCTCTCGAATTCTGCCCTCGTGATCTAGTAGTTGTTTATCTCTCTTCTTCTCAGATTCTTTATTCTCAATCATTTGGTCTTCTATACCACTAATTCTCTCTTCTGCCTCACTTCTCCTAGCAGTTAGAGCCTCCACTTTTGAAAGCACCTCATTAATAGCCTTTTTTGATCTTGACTTGGTTAAATTTTTGTTGTTTTATTTCTCCAGAAAGCGTTTTTCTAGTATGTTCCATATTTTTTTCAAGCCCAGCTAGTATCTTTAAAATCATTAATCTGAACTCTAGTTCTGACATCTTACTAATGTCCGTATTGATTAGGTCCCTGGCAGTCAGTATTGCCTCTTGTTCTTTTTTTTGAGGTGATATTTTCCATCTTGTCATTTTGTCCAGAGGAGAATAGTTGAATGAAAGAACAAAATGCTAACAGGGTAACAGTGAACCCAGAAAAATATACACTAAACAAATCAGAAGAGACCGAAACCTGGGGAAAAAGAAAGGGAAAGAAAGAAAAAAGAAAAAAAGAAGAAATGGAAAAAGGTAAAAAAAAAAAACTCACAAAAACCAGAATATGATCAAATGTGATCAGGCTGGTGCATAGATCAGTGCCTCACACTAAATTTTGGGCATATTTGGTCTGTGAGAAAAAAGTGCCTCTCAATATTTTAAAGAAAGGAAAACTTATATATGTACAAAAATAAGGGTAAATATGATGAAGGGATTGACTATGACTGTAAATATAAAAATTATAAAAGATTTTATAAAAGGAGTTGTTAAGATAAGAAGTTGGTTGAAAATAGAAAGAAGAGGATTTAAAAAAAAATGGAGAGAATGTGATCAGGCAGGAGACTAGAACAAAGCCTTACACTAGAGATTTAGTGTATATTTTGATCTGTTAGAAGAAACTGTTTCCCCAAATTTTAAAGAGAGAACTATATATATATATATATATATATATATATACCAAAAATAAGGTTAAGTACTGTGAAGGGATAGACTATGACTCTAGAATGAAAAATAAAAAAGATTTTTTAAAAAAGGTTTTGATAAGATATTGGTTGAAAAAGGGAAAAAGAAAAATTAAAGGAAAAGAAAAAGAAATTAAAGAAATTAACTTTGAAATGCTAAGGAATCATTGGAAAAAAGCCATGAATTCTATGTGCTGTATTCCCCTAGTGCTGGAGTTCTGCCCTTCTCATTGATTGGTAAACTTGGTTTGGCTGGCTGTTCTTGCTGATCTTCTGGGGGAGGGGCCTGTTGCTGTGGTTCTCAAATGTCTTTGCTTGGCAGGGGCCGGGCTAAGTAATCTGCTTGGTTTTGCTCTCAGGAACTTTTGTTCCCTGCAAGCTTTTTGTACAGCTTTGGAGGACGAGAGTGAAAATGGCAGCCTCCCATTCTCTGCCCTGGAGGAGCTGAGAACTCGGGCCCCCATTCCTCAGTGCGCCGTCAGAGAAAAGCAGTCAATCACTCCCATCTCCCCAGTCTCCGGCCGCACTCCGTGCTCACCCGGCCTTTGACCAAGCATTTCTATCTCTGGCACATGACCCTGTTTGGAGTCTCCAAACACAGCAGATCCCTGCGGTGTGCTCCCATGCCACTCCTCCCGGGGGAGGAAGGGGAGTCTCCCCGTATCTTCTGCTTGTTGGGTCCCTGCTAGAAGAGCAGTGGCCCAACTGTGCCACAGACCATGGTTTATGGCAACCCCGAGCCGAGAGCCCACTCCTTGGCTCCGTCTTTGCAGTGGGCTTCCCTGCTCTGATACCTGGGAGCTCTGCCACACTCAGGCACCCCCGGTTTTTCTGTGACTCTGAGGGTCCTGAGACCACACTGTCCCAGTGAGGGTTCCATCCCCCGCTTAGCCGCTGGAGCAATGTCCCTCAGCAGAGCCAACTTCTTCAATTTCTGATTTTGTGCTTCCCTGTTCTATCACTTGCCAATAGTGGCTTACGGAGGCCCCCTCCCCCTGCCTTCTGTCTTCCCGAATATCACCTCAGATTCACTTTTCCACATGTCCTACCTTCCAGAAAGTGGTTGCTTTTCTGTTCATAGAGTTGCTGCTATTCTTTTCTTTGATCTCCTCTTGAGTTTGTGGGCGTTCAGAATGGTTTGATCCCTATCTAGCTGAATTCCTGGGACCAGACAAAATTTAGGTCTCCTACTCCTCCACCATCTTGCTCCTCCATTGTTTTCATATTCTTTGGGTTATTACCCAATAGTGTAATTACTGGGCATAGGGTATTTCTGGTTTTAAGTTTTTTAAGTAAGAAATTATAAATTCTTGTAAGTTTTGGTTAGGGAATATAATCTGTATGATAGTAATTCTTATAAATTTTAACATTTTTCTTTTTAAAGTATAGTGTATGATTAGTTTGTTGTGTGCTTGAAAAGAAATCTCCATACCATTTTCCAGAGTGACTACACAGTTTGCATTCCCACCAACAGTGCACAAGTGTTCCTTTTTCTCCACATCCTCACTGATACCTGTTGTTATTTCTGTCATTGATTTTAGCTATTCTGGCAGGTGTGAGATACTCATTGTAGTTTTGATTTGTATTTCCTTGATGATGAATGATGTTAAGCATCTTTTCATGTGTGTATTCACCATCTGTATGTCTTTAGAGAAATATCTGTTCATGTTGTCTGTCCATTTTTATATTGGATTATTTGGGTTTTTTTGGTGTTGAGTTTTATGAGTTCTTTATATATTGTGGATAGTACCCCTTTATTAGATATGTCATTTGAAAATATCTTCTCCCATTTAGTAGGTTGTCTTTTAGTTTTGTTGATTGTTTCCTTCACCATGCAGAAGGTTTTTATTTTGATTAATCTCAATAGTTTATTTTTGCTTTTGTTTCCCTTGCCTCTGGAGACATATCTAGGAAAATGTTGTTAATGGCTGTTGTCAGAGAAATTTCTGCCTATACTCTCTTCTAGGATTATTATGGTTTCAGGTCTCACATTTAGGTCCTTAGTACATTTTGAGTTTATTTTTGTGTATGGTGTAAGAAAGTGGTTCAGTTAATTCTTTTGCCTGTAGCTATCCAGTTTTCCCAACACCATTTGTTTAAGAGACTGTTTTCTCTCCCATTGCATATTCTTGCCTCCTTTGTCAATGAATAATTGACCATAGAAGTGTGGGCTTATTTCTGTATTTTCTATTCTGTTTCATTGATCTATGTGTTTATTTTTGTGCCATTACCATAATCTTTTGATTACTACGGCTTTGTAATATAACTTGAAATCTGGAATTGTGATACCTCCAGTTTTGTTTTTCCTTTTCAAGATTCCCTTGGCTATTTAGAGTCTTTGGGGGAGTTTTTAAAAATGCAGATATTCAGCCCTCATCCCAGACCAATTAGATCAGAACCACTGAATGAGTGCCCTTAGACATCACTGTTTTTTTAAGAGCTTCCTCAATTGATTCTAGTAGGGAGACCGGATTGAGAGCAGTGATAAAAAGGATAAACAGAAAGAAAAGTGGCATTCTAAAAAGTACTAAAATTGGCAATTCTTTGGCAGTACTGATAACAAACAAAGATAGAAGACACACAGTGTAATATGACTAAAGAAAAATGAGGCAAAACTACAATTCAGTAGATATTAAAATGAAATTAAACCATATTGTGAATGACTTCATGACAAGAAATTTGAAATGTAAATGAAAGTAAATTTTTCTTTAAAAAAATTCATTAAAACAGACACAAGTAGAAATAGAAATTACGAATTATTAGTTTAAGATATTTTCCAAAGAAAACACCAGACCTATATACTTTACAATTTGATCTATGGATTATCTGAGCACCATATAATTCCAATCTCACACAGAAAACAGTGAACACCTCAAAATTATTGTATAAGGGTATTAATAACCTTGTCAAAAAATAGATAAGGTTGATATAAGGAAGGAAAATTACAGAGTATCACCCATTAACTTAAATAGAAAAATTAAAAACAAAACATTAGCCAACTGAAAAAAGCAATGTATAAAAAATATAATACATCATAAATACATTAGGTTTCTTTTAGGAATTCAATATTAGTTCAACATTAGAAACTCTTTTAATGCAATTCAGTACTATCAGTTTAGAAAATTAAAGTTATATGATTGATCACCTAAATGTATGCATACAAATAATCTAAATTTAACATCCATTGATAATTAAAAACAAAACCTCTTAGCAAACTAGGAATATAAGAATACTTTCTTCACCTGATAATATGTATCTGCTAAACACCTTTAGCAGCACTAATAATTACTCATGGAACAATTAGAAGCATTATTATAAAATCAGGAACAAAAATAATGTTCCTGATCACCACTTTTTTTCAGTTATATGGGTGGCCATTGCAGTAGGCACAAAAATAAAGTTATATGAATTAGAAAGATAGAAACAAAAAATGTTATTTGTAGGTAAAATGATCATCTAATCAGGTAATGGAAAAAGAAGAATCTTTTTATTAGAATTAATAAGAGGTCATCCAGGTTATTAGACACAAGATCAATATACAAAATCTAGACAACAGCATTTCCAAACACCAGCAACAAACAATTTGAAAATGTTATTAACTAAAATATAGCTACTATTTAAAATACCACCATTTAAAAATTTTAAACACTGACGAAATCTTGAATTAAATATAACTAAAAATATATAATATCTTTAAGGAGAAAATTTTTAAAATGTTGTGAAAGGCATTAAATTGAGAGATTTATCTTGTTCATGGGGACAAAAACTCCATTTTGTAAATATGTCAGTTCTTCCCAAATTGATATTTTCAATAAAAATCCCAACAAGAGGGGCGCCTTTGTGGCTCAGTTGGTTAAGCGACTGCCTTCAGCTCAGGTCATGATCCCGGGGTCCTGGGATCGAGCCCCGCATCAGGCTCCCTGCTTGCTGGAGGCCTGCTTCTCCCTCTCCCCTTCCCCCTGCTTGTGTTCCCTCTCATGCTCTCTCTCTCTCTCTCTCTCTCTCTGTCAATTAAATAAATAAGATCTTTAAAAAAAGAATCCCAACAAGATTTTTCATGGAACCTAAAAAGCTGTATTTAAAAAGTGGAAATCATAAAGGAAAAAAAGATTGATGACAGTAAAATAAGAACTTTTGATGATCAAAAGACATCTTCATGAAAGTAAAAAGCCAAAAACAGGAGAATATATTTGCAACGCATATAACAAACAAGGGATCAGGAGCCAGAAAATATCATTATCCTGAATTAAAAAGAAAAAGACTAACATCTCAGTAACAATATGGACATGAAAGACATTTCATAGAAGAGGAAACACAAATGTCTGATAAAAATTATGAAAAGACCATGAGAAACCATTCACAAAAATGGCTAAAATGAAAAACACTGATACCATAAAATGTTGGTGAGGTTTTTGTTTTGTTTTGTTTTTTGAGAGGGAGAGAGAGAGAGAGAAGGGGGAAGGGCAGAGGGAGAGGGAGAGAGAGAATTTTAAGCAGGCTCCATGGAGCCTGATACAGGGCTCAATCTCACAACCCTGAGATCATGACCTGAGCCAAAATCAAGAGTCAGATGCTTTAACCGACTGAGCCACCCAGGTGCCCCAAATCTTGGCAAGGTTTTGGAGCAATTGGAGCTCATATGTTGCTGGTAGGAATGTAAAATGATAAAACTACTTTAGAAAATTATTTGAAAAATTCTATTCTATGACCCAGCAATTATAATCCTAGGTGTTTATCAAAGGGATATGAAAACTAGTCCACAACAAACACTGTTCAAGACTGTTTATAGCAAATTAATTATAAAAACATCAACCTAGAAATAATTCAGGAGTTCATCAATAGGAGAATGGACAAAGTATGTATTCATACAATGGGATACCAGTCAGCATTTAAAAAGAAAGTACTTCTAATATATGCAAAATATGGATGAATTTCAAAAATATGCTAGGTAAAAATATCTGACACAAGAGCATATATATTGTATGATTTTATTTGTATTGAGTTGTACAATAGGCGAAACTAGTCTACTGTGATAGAGCTCAGGTCAGTGGATATTTCTGGTCTGGTATGAGGGGTCTGGAGTGGGGACAAAGAAGGGACAAAAGGCAACTTTCTGAGTCAATGGAATATTTTATTTCTGGATAGGGATCTAGGTTACACAGCTATATGCAAAATAAGGTCTGTGTATTTCACTGCATGCAACTATTCATCAATTTTAAAATGTGATGTAAATGATGAAAGTGATTATTTTGTGGAAATAAAAAAATTAAAAGTTTAGGTTTGAGACAAAATTTCCAGTGATAACATCATTTTCAGATTAAAAAAACTATGCTGTAAACAGCTTAAAAAGAAGAAAATATAGTTCAAAAAGTGGCTCTGGTTTTGGCAAAGAAACACATTGATAGTGGATATGAAAAGTTAGAGTAAAATTATTTTATGGAAAAAATAAAATTTCATTCTCATTAGTTATCATGGAAATAAAAATTGTAACCACCATTAGTAAGTCTATCAGATTGGCAAAATTTTTGAAGTCTGATAAAATCAAATGTTGGTGAAGTGTGGAACCATGGAGATTCTTCATATACTGCTAGTGGGAGTGTATTGATGTGGTTGCATTTGAAAATAATTTGCCATTTATTGGTAAGCTGAAGATATGACTACCCTATGACCCCAAAATTCTACCACTGTATGCTC
Source organism: Callorhinus ursinus (assembly GCF_003265705.2). NCBI lineage: Eukaryota > Metazoa > Chordata > Mammalia > Carnivora > Otariidae > Callorhinus > Callorhinus ursinus. Next base: position 5,856,752 of record NW_027397095.1, read on the forward strand.
CAGAGATACATGTCCAGGTTTTATTTTACCTCTCCTAGAATAAAAGCCCCCATTCCAACAAATTGCCTATCTACCTATCTGACTTCATATCATTTCACTCTTTCTTCCTCACTCAGCTCTAACCTCATAATGTTCTTGCTGTTTGTTTAACACTCCCAAAATGCCCCTATCTTAGGACTTGTGCATTTGTTGTTATCTCTATTTGAAACACTCTTCACATAGAAGAGAATGGCTTGCTCCCTCACATACTTAGAGCTTTACTTAAATATCATCTTTTTAGAGAGCTTTACTCTGATGATGCTGTTTTAAAATTATACTCTGCTAATACCCCCTAACTCATTTTCCTGCTCTATTTTGTAACCATAACATTTTGTATCATCTTATATGTTGAATATTTTTTATCTGCTTATTGTCTGTCTCCCTCCACTGCAATATAAACTCTATGAAGCCAGATTTTTTTAGGGGGGGAGGGGCAGAGGGAGAGAGAATCTTAAGCAGGCTCCATGCCCAGCACAGAGCCCGATGCAGGGCTTGATCTCATGACCTTGAGATCATGACCTGTGCTGAAATCAAGAGTCGGAAGCTTAACCAACTGAGCCACCCAGGCACCCCCATTTTTAAAATAAAGATTTTATTTATTTATTTATTTCAGTTAGCCAGCATATAGTACATCTTTAGTTTTTGATGTAGTGTTCAATGATTCATTAGTTGCATGTAACACCCAGTGCTCATCACAACATATGTCCTCCTTAATACCTATCACCCGCTTACCCCATCTCCCAACCCCCCTCCCCTCTGAAACTCTCAGTTTGTTTCCTGGAGTCCAGAGTCTCTCATGGTTTTTCTCCCTTTCTGATTTCTTCCCATTCAGTTTTCCCTCCTTTTCCCTGTGATCCTCCGTGCTATTCCTTATATTTATTTGCACTATTCCTTATATTTATTTATTTGAGAGAGAGAGGGAAAGTATGAGCAGGGGGGCAGTGCAGAGGGAGAGGGAGAAGCAGACTCCCCCTGAGCAGGGAGCCCAACATAGGGCTCCATCCCAGGACCCTGAGATCATGACCTGAGCCAAAGGCAGATGCTTAACTGAGCCACCCAGGTACCCCAAGATTTTATTTTTAAGTAATCTCTACACCCAATGTGGGATTTCAGTTTATAACCCCAGGATCAAGAGTTGCATGCTTTACTGACTGAACCAGCCAGGCATCCTGAAGCCATACATTTTTGACTGCTCTTTTTCTATTGAAATCCATGGGCCCAGATTAGTTCCCAGTCCATAGTAAGTACTCAGTAATTCTTTGTTTAATGAATGCATGGATGTTCATAACAGTTTTATATATTTATGTATATGTTATTAATTAATTAATTTATGATCCCCTTCACCTACTTCATTCATTACCCCCACCAACCTCCCCTCTGACAACCACCAGTTTCTTCTCTGTATTTAAGAGTCTATTTGGCTGGTTGGTTTTGTTTTTTAGAGTCCACATATAAGTGAAATCATAAGGTATTTGTCTTTTTCTTTCTGACTTATTTCACTTAGTATCATACACTTTGGGTCCATCCATGTTGTTGCAAATGGCAAGATCTCATTTTTTATGGTTGACTAATATTCTGTTTTGTACACACAGACACACACATGTATACATACACATCACATCTTTATCCATTCATCTATTGATGGACACTTGGGTTACTTCCATATCTTGGCTCTTGTAATAATGCTGCAATAAACGTAACAGGGTATATGTCTTTTTGAATTAGTGTTTTCATTTTCTTCAGGTAAATACACAGAAGTGGAATTATACTATTATATTGTATTTCTATTTTTAATTATATATGTATATATATATATATATACATATATAATTATTATATAGTCCCACCAACATTGGGACCCAGTAGTGTACAAGGGCTCTCTTTTCCCCACATCCTTGGCAGTACTTGTTATTTCTTATTTTTTTGATACTAGTCATTCTCACTGGTGTGAGATGATATCTCATTGTGGTTTTGATTTGAATTTCTCTGATCATTAGTATTGTTGAGCATCTTTTTGTATGTCTATTGGTCACCTGAATGTCTTTGGAATAGTGTCTGTTCAGATTTTCTGCCTATTTTTTAAATCAGACTGGTTTTAAACTGAGTGTTGCTGGAGTGGTGGGGCTGGGAGGGATGGGGTGGCTGGATGATAGACATTGGGTAGCGTATGTGCTATGGTGAGCGCTGTGAATTGTGCAAGACTGTTGAATCACAGATCTGTACTTCTGAAACAAATAATGCAACATATGTTTAAAAAAAAAAGAAAAAGAAGAAGATAGCAGGAGGGGAAGAATGAAGGGGAGTAAGTCAGAGCGGGAGATGAACCATGAGAGATGATGGACTCTGAAAAACAAACTGAGGGTTCTAGAGGGGAGGAGGGTAGGGGGATGGGTTAGCCTGGTGATGGGTATTAAAGAGGGCACATTCTGCATGGAGCACTGGGTGTTATGCACAAACAATGAATCATGGAACACTACATCAAAAACTAATGATGTAATATGTGGTGATTAACATAACAATAAAAAATTTTTAAAAATCAGACTGGTTTTTTTTGTGATATTGACTTGTATGAGTTTTTCATATATTTTAGATATTAGCCCCTTATCAGATATATACCATTTGCAAATAACTTCTTCCATTCGGTGGGTTGCGTTTTGCTGATGGTTTCCTTTGCTGTGCAAAAGCTTTTATTTTTGGTATGGTCCTGATGTCATTATTTTTTAAATAGAATTTATTTTTCAGAGCAGTTTTAGACTCACAGCAAAATTGAGCATAAAGTACAAAGTTCCCATGTGCCTCCTGTTCCCACACACCCACAGCCTCATCCACTATCAACATACCCCACCCGAGTGGTATATTTGTTGCAATTGATAAACCTACATTGACACATCATTATCACCTAAAGCCTCTTGGGTTCACTCTTGATATTGTATATTCTGTGTATGTTGACAAATGTATCATGGCATGTATCTATTGGTATTATGTTATACAGAACAGTTTCTCTGCCATAAAAATCCTTTGTGCAAAGCATTGTTTTTAATAGCAAACATTTGGAAACAACCCCAATGTCCATTGCTAAGAGAATGGTAAATAAAATATATTGTATTCATACAAGGAAAGACTATACCCTTGTGAAAAAGAATCAATTATGACTACACATATCAGCATGAATGAATCTCACAAATATGACATATAGTAAAAAAAAGTCATATATATAATTTAAAACATGTAAAACTAGAAATGTATGTTTTATGGCTCCATATGAATTTAGTAGAACTATAAAGTTAAAAATATAATCAACATGTTTTAAGATAGTGGTTACCTCAATGTGGAAAGGGGATAGGATAAAAAAATCTTTAAAATTATTGGTAATGTTCTTTTAAAGTAAATGATGGTGACATGCATTTTATCTTATTCTGTATCTTTATATTTTATATATATGTTGTATATATTATTTTGTATGCATAAATATTTCAAAATTAAAAAATATATAAAATGTAACTCAAGAGGGTGCTACTTTAGATGGAGTGGTCAGAAATAGTCTCTATGAAAAAGAAAAGCAAATACCATACAATTTCACTCATATGAAGAATTTTAGAGATAAACAAACAAACCAAAAAAAAAAGATGAAAAACTGGCTCTTAAATACAGAAAACAAACTGGTGGTTACCAGAGGGGAGGTGAGTGGGTAGATGGGTGAAATAAAGAGTACACTTATTGTGATGAGCACTGAGTAATGAGAATTCTTGAGTCATTATTTTGTACACCTGAAACTAATATAACACTGTATGTTAATTATACTTGGAAAAAAACAAGGAACCATCTTGATGAGAAAATGACATTTGAGCTGAAACCTGAACAATATGATGGAGTAAGCCATGTAAATATTTAGGAAGGCAAATTATAGACAGGACATTTTTTTAAGACTCTTAGCAATGATTGAAGGAAGCCCAGAGAAGAAAGGGGTTGGAGAAAAGGAAAAAATGACTTAAATATCTGAAGTACTCAGGTGAAAGAGGAAGATTTATTCTGGATCGGCACAAAGGTAGAACTATGGCCAATGGGTGAAAGCTAGGAGACAACTCAGTAAATGATAAGGAAAAATTTGTAAGAATCAGAGCCTTACATGAAACTACTTCCAGAAATAGCAAGTTCTTTGTCACTGAAGTGATTCCTAGTAAACTGGAAGGTTTGTCATGTGACTTGTATATGTGCATATTTTTATTTTTTTGCCGCTCTGTATTCATTTCTTCCTTTTTGAAAAATAGCTCTCAATTTCCATTAAGGGAATGGGATTTTCTACCTCCATGTACAATGCTGGTGCAACTGTTAAGATGCTCTGGCTTACTCTTGCCAAGTGGTGAGCTTGAAACCCTAGCTAAATTTCTCTTTCTCTCTGTCCTGGGACATTCTTGTCCCCATTAGTGCATGATAGGAGGCAGAAAATCCATTCCAGAGGGCATTCCAGTGATTAATATCTGTACTAGAGAGGTGTAAAAGTGTTTGTCAGGTTTGATGGCAAGGGCTTAGAGCTGTTTGCATAGCATTTTATTTCACATATGATTGACATAAGTCATCTATGTAAAAAAGAGGGCAGCTAATCCACTCTCTGATGGCATCCATTGGCCCACTCTGAAAAAACTGTTAGTTAGCTTCTGTTATCTTGATCCCTGGAACTAACTTGGTTCCTGTCCCTTTTGGTCCTAGTTCTTTGTTCCTTTTATTTTGTGATACACTGTTCCAATAAATTCCTTTTTTAAAAATTTGGTTTCAATTCAGTCCTCAAATTCAACATATGTCTTCTGCTTTCTTTGCATTCATTACACAGCCAGTATGGTGTGGTATTATCTGCTGCTGATTGTAAGATCTCAGAAGGGATGGAAATACTCACTAAAGCATGAGACCTTTCACTTGGCCTTTAGTGACCATATGAATGGTGAAATTACTTGAAGTGAGATGCTTTGATCATATTCTCCCTTTATTATGGTTACTGAAACCATCCTACACCACTGCTTGAGTCCCTGCAGGCAGTGCTAATAATTCGAGATAGTCTTTTAGTTAATTTAGTCTAATTTTGCAGGTGCTGTTAGGAAAAACCAGCTGGCTTAAATAAAATGGCCCTCTAGATGCCAGCTAACCATGATATTATTGGCTTTTTGAGGGTTCTCAGAATAACAGATGAGATAATAGTAGGTTTTTAAAATCCCAGTTTAGATCTGATTTTGCTGCATTTATCTCCAATGATTTTGCAGAAGCGGTTATGATTCAGTTCTTTCCTGAATGAACTTCCCCCCCCTCCATTCTCTGAGCAAAATAAATCTCTCCCTCTCCCTTTCTCTCTCCTTTCCCCCCCCCCCCCCCTCCATTCTTCCTCCCTTTTTTGTTTCTCTTTTACACACAAAGAGACAAGCTTAGATGTAGTCATATAGGTAGTGGACAGACCTCAAGTCGTTCTTGGTGCAACAGGAAAGCTCAACTTCCAACCTATTGATTGCAGATTGTAGAAATGCATGACATGCCCCTGTGTTAAAAGTTACTCAGGGCAAGCCAACACAATGATTACTTAATCATGTGTCATATTCATTCAAAATTCCAACTAATGTTGCCAAAGTAGCTCAAATATTGGAGAGAATGTTATTGGTCTTTTCTATTTTTAAGATCTATAGAGAAAATAAGCCAAGGTATATCCATGCACCCTTGTTGAAATAAATTCTTTCTTTTGCCATGTTTCCTGACATGTCCATAGTTTATTCCTTTGAGTTAAATCCTTCCTTAAAGTGAAGGTAAGCTAGCTTGTGAACTTTTGGTTTAGGGGAAAATACATGTGAAATAGATTTATAACCAATAAGAATTAGGAGATGGGATATTTTTATATTGAAGCTATTATCCATCATTAAACCCCTTACTGTGATAAGAGACTTTTTAAACTATGGATGAAAATCAAGAGTGTAAGAATGGTCACTAATTTGGATTGGTAATAGGAAAGTCAGGACTTCAAGTTTCCTTCCATAGCTTCAAATAGACTAATTCTACATTTTTAAAAGACTTTATTTATTTATTTGAGAAAGAGAGAGTAAGCATTGAGCATGAATGGGGGGGCAGAGGGAGAGAGAGAAGCAGACTCCCTGCTGAGCAGGGAGCCCAACAATGAGTTGGGCTGGATCCCAGGCCCCCAAGATCATGACTTGAGCTGAAGGCAGATGCTTAACCCACTGAGCTACCCAGGAGCCCCTGGACTAACTCCACTTTGTATTATGCATTTATGGCTTCTATATAAGACTTTGTTAAACAAAAGATTCAACTGAGGACTGAGAAAAGTATGACAATCACTACTTGTGATTTATGTCATATAATTCTGGCAATGGAAAGGATTGTAGAGATCATTTCTTCCAACCATCTTATTTCATAGTTAAGGAAAGTGAGGCATAAACAGATTATGCAGTTTACTCAAGGTCAAATAACTAGCCAATGGCTGTAACCTCATGATCTTAGCTCTACACATGTTGTTTCCATTTTCCAGAAATACTTTTCCTGTGCTTTTCTTGGCACTCTTAGATTAATTTTTCCAGAGCAGATGTGGTCAGTCTATGGCCCATGGGCTAAATCTAGCCTGCAGACAGTTATTATAAATAAAACTTTATTGGAATACGGCCACATCCATTCATTTCCTATTGTCTGTAGCTCTTTTTATGCTATAATAGTGAAGTTGAGTAGTTGTGACAGAGACCATATGGTCTGCAAAGCAAGAAATATTTGCAATCTGTCCCTTTACAGAAAAGTTTGCCAACCCCTGACCTGGACCCTAAAGTCTATTCTAACCTCTAACATCCCACTGAATGAAATCAGAAGAAACAAACAAACAAAAAAAAGTGAGATTGATGACAGGTTTTATGGCTTCATGCCAGCAGAGTGAATCCTTGAAATGGCCCTTTTCCAATTAGCCCTTTCCTTGCTTGCCAGCTTCCAAGTCACTGAAACTGCTAATACCTCCCCTCTCTATGCACTATTTGCCAGGCCATCTGCACACAATTGGTTTCCCTAGTAATAATTCTAGCAATATCTCTCTTCACTCTCACCCTAGCTTCTGAATTTTTAAAGGCCTACATCCATTTTTAGACATTTTGCAAAATGAAGATATTAAAAATATAGCAAGATTTTTAATAAGGGAGAAGAGAAGCTCCTTCTTCACCAGGAGCCAAACTCCATATAATGAACTGCCTCATTTGCCTTGTGGCCTGTGGGATATTTTACACTAAATGCAGAGGTTGGCCTGGTGACACTGATCAGTATGTCCCAAAGAGTGTGAAATTTTTTTTCCTATTTATTTATTTATTTATTTATTTATTGATGTAGTGTTCCATGATTCATTGTTTGTGTATAATACCTAGTGCTCCATTCAGTACATGCCCACTTTAATACCCACCACTAGGCTAACACATCCTGCTCCCCGCTCCCCTCTAGGACCCTCAGTTTGTTTCTCAGAGTCCATAGTCTCTCATGGTTCATCTCCCCCTCCAATTCACCCCCTTCATTTTTCCCTTCTTACTATCTTCTTTTTTTTTGTAACATATAGTGTATTATTTGTTTCAGAGTGATTCATCAGTCTTACACAATTCACAGGGCTTACCATAGAACATACCCTCCCCAATGTCTATCACCCAGCCACCCACCCCATCCCTCCCATCCCCCACCACTCCAGCAGCCCTCAGTTTATTTCCTGAGATTAAGAATTCCTCATATCAGTGATATCATATGATACATGTCTTTCTCTGATTGACTTATTTCGCTTAGCATAATACCCTCCAGTTCCATCCACGTCATTGCAAATGGCAAGAGTTCATTTTTTTGATGGCTGCATAATATTCCATTGTATATATATACCAAATCTTCTTTATCCATTCATCTGTTGATGGACATCTTGGCTCTTTCCATAGTTTGGCTATTGTGGACATTGCTGCTATAAACTTTGGGGTGCATGTACCCCTTCGGATCACTACATTTGTACCTTTGGGTTAAATACCCAGTAGTGCAATTGCTGGGTCATATGATAGCTCTATTTTCCAATTGTGAGGAACCTCCATACTGTTTTCCAGAGTGGCTGCACCAGCTTGCATTCCCACCAACAGTATAGGAGGGTTTCCCTTTCTCTGCATACTTCCCAACATCTGTCGTTTCCTGATTTGTTAATTTTAGCCATTCTGACTGGTCTGAGGTGGTAGCTCATTGAGGTTTTGATTTGGATTTCCCTGATGCCAAGTGATGTTGAGTACTTTTTCATGTGTCTGTTGGCCATTTGGATGTCTTCTTTGGAAAAATGTCTGTTCACGTCTTCTGCCCATTTCTTGATTGGATTATTTGTTCTTTGGGTGTTGAGTTTGATAAGTTCTTTATAGATTTTGGATACTAGCCCTTTATCTGATATGTCATTTGCAAATATCTTCTCCCATTCTATTGGTTATCTTTTGGTTTTGTTGACTGTTTCCTTTGCTGTGCAAAGCTTTTTATCGTGATGAATTCCCAATAGTTCATTTTTGCCCTTGCTTCCCTTGCCTTTGGTGATGTTTCTAGGAAGAAGTTGCTGCGGCTGAGGGCGAAGAGGTTGCTGCCTTTGTTCTCCTTTAGGATTTAGATGGACTCTTGTCTCACATTTAGGTCTTTCTTCCGTCTTGAGTCTATTTTTGGGTGTGGTGTAAGGAAATGGTCCAGTTTCATTCTTCTGCATGTGGCTGTCCAATTTTCCCAACACCTTTTGTTGAAGAGACTTTCTTTTTCCATTGGACATTCTTTCCTGCTTTGTTGAAGATTACTTGACCATAGAGTTGAGGGTCCATTTCTGGGCTCTCTATTCTGTTCCATTGACTTAGGTGTCTGTTTTTGTGCCAGTACCATACTGTCTTGAGGATTACAAATTTGTAATAGAGCTTGAAGTCCAGAATTGTGATGCCACCAGCTTTGCTTTTCTTTTTCAATATTCCTCTGGCTATTTGGGGTCTTTTCTGGTTCCATACAAATTTTAGGATTATTTGCTCCATTTCTTTGAAAAAAGTAGATGGTATTTTGATAGGGATAGCATTAAATGTGTAGTTTGCTCTAGGTAGCATTCACATTTTCACAATATTTGTTCTTCCAATCCATGAGCATGGAACATTTTTCAATTTCTTTGTGTCTTCCTCAAGTTCTTTCATGAGTATTTTATAGTTTTCTGAGTACAGATCCTTTGCCTCTTGGGTTAAATTTATTCCTAGGTATCTTATGGTTTTGGGTGCAGTTGTAAATGGGATCAAGTCCTTAATTTCTCTTTCTTCTGTCTTGTTGGTGTATAGAAATACCACTGATTTCTGTGCATTGATTTTATATCCTGCCACTTTACTGAATTCCTGTATGAGTTCTAGCAGTTTTGGGGTGGAGTCTTTTGAGTTTTCCACATAAAGTATCATATCATCTGCAAAGAATGAGAGTTTGACTTCTTCTTTGCCAATTCGGAGGCCTTTTATTTCTTTTTGGTGTCTGATTGCTATGGCTAGGACTTCTAATACTATGTTGAATAGCAGTGGTGATACTGGACATCCCTGCTATGTTCCTGACCTTAGAGGGAAAGCTCTCAGGTTTCCCCACTGAGAATGATATTCACTGTGGGTTTTTCATAGATGGCTTTTATGATATTGAGGTATTCGATGGGTCTTGTTTTTTTTTTTATCCAATCTGATATGCTATGTCTTTTGATAGGGGCGTTTAGCTCATTTACATTCAGGGTAACGATTGAAATATATGAATTTAGTGCCATTTTATTGCCTGTAAGGTGACTATGACTCTATATTGTCTCTGTTCCTTTCTGGTCTATGTTACTTTTAGGCTCTCTTTTTGCTTAGAGGACCCCTTTCAATATTTCTTGTAGGGCTGGTTTTCTGTTTGCAAATTCCTTTAGTTTTTGTTTGTCCTGGAAGCTTTTTATCTGTCCTTCTATTTTCAATGACAGCCTAGCTGGATATAGTATTCTTGGCTGCATATTTTTCTCGTTTAGTGCTCTGAATATATCATGCCAGTCCTTTCCGGCCTGCCAGGTTTCTGTGGATAGGTCTGTTGCCAGTCTAATGTTTCTACCATTGTAGGTTACAGACCTCTTGTCCTGAGCTGCTTTCAGGATTTTCTCTTTGTCTCTGAGACTTGTAAGTTTTACTATTAGATGTTGGGGTTTTGACCAATTTTTATTGATTTTGAGGGAGGTTCTTGTGCCTCCTGGGTTTTGATGCCCGTTTCCTTCTCCAAATTAGGGATGTTCCCTGCTATAATTTGCTCCAATATACCTTCTGACCCTCTCTCTTTTCTTCTTCTGGGATCCCAAATATTCTAATATTGTTTCATCTTATGGTATCACTTATCTCTCGAATTCTGCCCTCGTTATCCAGTAGTTGTTTATCTCTCTTTTTCTCAGCTTCTTTATTCTCCATCATTTGGTCTTCTATATCACTAATTCTCTCTTCTGCCTCACTTATCCTAGGAGTTTGAGCCTCCATTTTTTATTGCACCTCATTAATAGCCTTTTTGATTTCGACTTATGTAGATTTTAATTCTTTTATTTCTCCAGAAAGGGATTCTCTAGTACCTTCCTTGCTTTTTTCAAGCCCAGCTAGTATCTTTAAAATCGTCATTCTGAACTCTAATTCCAACATCTTAGTAACGTCCATATTGATTAAATCCCTGGCAGTCGGTACTGCCTCTTGTTCTGTTTTTTGAGGTGATTTTTTCCGTCTTGTCATTTTGTCCAGAGGAGAATAGATGAATGAGAGAAGAAAATGCTAACAGGGTAACAATGAACCCAGTAAAATATACACTAAACAAATCAGAAGAGACCCAAAACTGGGGGAAAACAAAGGGAAAGAAAGAAAAAGGAAAAACAAAGAAAAAGAAAAAGAAAAAAAGGATATGGACAAATATGATCAGGCTGGTGAATAGATCAGTGCCACACACTAGATTTTAGGTGTATTTTGGTCTGTTAGAAGAATCTGCCTCTGAAAATTTTAAAGAATGAAAAACTTACGTATGTACAAAAATAAGGATAAATACGATGAAGGGATAGAATATGACTCTAAAGGTGAAAATTTTAAAAGATTTTATAAAAGGAATTGATAACATAAGAAATTGGTTGATGAAAGAAGAGAAATTAAAAAAAATAGGGGGAGAATGTGATCCGTCAGAAGAGTAGAACAAAGCCATACACTAGCGATTTAGGGTATATTTTGGTCTGTTAGAAGAAACTGTATCCCAAAATTTTAAAGAGATAACAACTTATATATGTACCAAAAATAAGGTTAACTTCAATGAAGGGATAGAATATAACTCTAAAAATGAAAAATATAAAAGATTTTTCAAAAAGAAATTGATAAGATGTTGTTTGAAAAAGAGAAAAAGAAAAATTAAAAAAAATAGAAAAAGAAAAAAAGAAAGTTAAAAAAATCAACTTTGAAAGACTGAAGAATCATGGGGAAAAAAGCCATGAATTCTATGTGCTATATTCTCCTAGTGCTGGCATTCTCTCGTTCTCATTGATCAGTAAACTTGGTCTTGGCTGTATGTTCTTGCTGATCTTCTGTGGGAGGGGCCTGTTGCTGTGGTTCTCAAGTGTCTTTGCTGGAGGCAGAATTGCCCTGCCCTTGCCAGGGGCCAGGCTAAGTAATCTGCTGGGGTTTGCTCTCTGGAGCTTTTGTTCCCTGCAAGCTTTCTGTATAGCTTTGGAGGAGGAGAGTGAAAATGGCAGCCTCCCAATCTCTGCCCCAGAGGAGCCAAGAACTCACAGCCCCACTCCTCAGTGAACCCTCAGAGGAAAACAGTCAATCACTCCTGTCTCCCCAGTCTCTGGCCGCACTCCGTGTTCACCCAGCCTGTGACCGAGCATTTCTGTCTCTGGTGCACAACCCTGTTTGGAGTCTCCAAACCCAGCAGATTCCTGTGGTGCGCTCCTGTGTCACTTCTCCTGGGAGAGGAAGGGGAGTCTCCCCAGATCTGCCACTTGTTGGGTCCCTGCTGGAGGAGTAGTGGCCCGACTGTGCCGCGGATCATGGTTTATGGCAACCCTGAGCTGAGAGACCACTCCTCAGCTTCCATCTTTGCAGCGGGCTTCCCCACTCCGATATCTGTGAGCTCTGCCGCACTCAGGCACCCCCGGTCTTTCTGTGACCCTGAAGGTCTTGAGACCACACTGTCCCACCAACGGTTCCACCCCCTGCTTAGCCACTGGAGTGATGTCCTTCAGCAGAGCCGACTTCCAGAAGTTCCGATTTTGTGCTCCGTGGCTATATCACTTGCCAGAAGCAGCTGACAGAGGCTCCCTCCCCCTGCCATCTATCTTCCCGATTATTGCCTCCAGTTCACTTCTCCACACATCCTACCTTCCAGAAAGTGGTCACTTTTCTGTTCATAGAGTTGCTGCTATTCTTTTCTTCGATCTCCCGTTGAGTTTGTAGGTGTTCAGAATGGTTTGATACCTATCTAGCTGAATACCTGGGACCAGACAAAATTTAGGTCTCCTACTCCTCTGCCATCTTGCTCCTCCTGTCAAGAATGTGAAAACTTAAAGGAATAGTCCTGTCCATTTGCAAGCAGTTGTTCAGTCTTGGCTGCTGACTAGGGAAGGACTTTAGGAGAGCAGTAGGTGGAGATTTAAAGTGCCACATTTAAGCTATAACTGATAAAATTCAGACTCAGAAAGATCAGGTCACTTTTGCAAGGTCACACAAGTATTAAGTAACTTTCAGAATATGGACCCAGATTTGTCTCATTCCAGTGCCTTTTCTTTTAACTACTTCACTAACTTGATATTTTAATGGACAATAATATAAAACTTTTTAATGCTAAGATGCAAAAACCAGAAAATAATCTTTCTCTGCGACTAGATGAAAGCTCCAGGAAGAGTAATATCTTTGCCTGAAGGCTGTTCCTGTTTGTACTTACTGGTCTTTTACATATAAAACATTTAGGTTATAGTTATATATTGTCAGTGTTTTACAATTGCTGTGCTAAATCAATTTAACCAACATATTTTTAGTACCTAGTATCTGCTAAGTATGTGCCTAGTATGTGCAATGAGTATCATACAGTCATTTTTCTCAAGGAGTTCACAGATTGGCTAAGAACATAAACATAGATAATCAACAAATATTTGTTGAATGAAAGAATGATGTGTTGGGAATACTATGCTGGCTGAGAAAGACATAGGACTGATCTTGCTAGATCTCTCAGTTCAGTTGGTAAAGAAAATATATAGACAGATAATGAATGCATTGGATGATAAAGTAATAGAAGTGAGGAATTAGGAATTTGGCAGATAAAGTGGGAAAGGACATTTCTGGCAAGAAAGACTAGAATGTGTAAAGCCATGATGGTCTGGAATAGCATGTGAAAGGGATTTATAGGTAGTTCAGTACTCCTGGGTGGTGAAAGGGGAGAAAGAATTGTACCTGGACACATAGGGGGACCCAAGGAAGTGACATTTTTCATTTAACGAGCATTTACTGAACATCATTTGTATAAGGCACTGGAATATGATTTGTAGGAACCATGATAAATAGAAAAAATTTCTGTAGAACTCTGTTCTCAGGATGATAGTCTGCTTTTGGAGATAAAAACAACTAGGGCACAGAAGCAAGGGCATGCATGTGTGATCCACACTGCATGTTTGAGTTCTGAGTTTTGGAAGGGGATTTCCTGACTTGGATAGAAAATTTACACTCACCATGTTTTTCTCATCTTTTCCTGGTCTCCTGCTTAGCTTACTTTATGCCATATGTCTTCTTTTTCTGTTTTTTTTTTTAATCCTTACCTTTTCCTCTTCTCTATTCTTGTTCCTACTTCACCCTCTTGTCCCTTTTCTCTACTTTTTTCTGTGAGTGTTAAATAAGTCCCCAGATCCAGTCTCTCTGTCTCTGTCTTTCTCTTTCTACAAGGGCAGAGGACTTGGAAGGAGAATTAGGAAAAAAGAATAATCTTTTCAGGTATTTTTCATTCCAACCTCAGACAAAGAGAAATGTCACAGTCCCCTCATGTGCCAAATAGAAGGTTTTTGGACCTAAATCTAAGTTGTGGTCTTTGAAATTTAGATAAATTTATGTCAGGGCACTATCCCACATTCTGTTCAAAGTTCATTGCCCTCCCATTTTATTCTCTTTAAATTAAAACAGACTCACATTTCATTATCACTTCTGGTTCTGAGTTTTTGCTTTCAATGAGTTCTCATTCTTACTGATCTCTTTCTCCCTCTACTTTCCTTCTCTATCCTTTGTCCTATGCCAATCCAGAATTTGGAGCTCAATCACATTTCCTTGATTTCCACAACAAATACCCACCTATATAAACTTTTTGTTTAGAGTAATTTTATAGTATCACAGAAATATTTTTTTCTCCTCTTCCCTCACCAAAAACTCTAATTCAGGTCTTATGCAGGGAAGTTTAATGCTGCATTTTTAGACTTTTTCTTTCCAGTCCAGACCCTCTTGGTCTCATCTTTAAACCCAACTGACCAGCAAGATATTTGTTTAAAATATTATTTTTTTCTGGGGGATTCTGAAAATAACATTTTCACTATGATGTAATCATAGTTAAAAGGATACCTTTTTCCTGGGGATTCTGCAAAACTCCCCAGGAGCCACTAAGGGACTGGGGAGAAGATGGAGGCTCAGGCAGCAGGGCTCTGCACATCCCAAACTCTGCTTCAACCATTTCAGCTTCACTTTGATCTCTTTCATTTATTTGATTGCTTGAGCATTTAGGGTGAAAAAGAGTTTCCATTACTAAAATTTGAAAACCACTGCTTAACAGTCAAAATTTATTAGCCCCTAAGGATAGTATGAGTTGAAGAATATAAATTTGTTCCACAAAGAAAGCAGAGAACATCAAGGATGCTGGATCTATATTATTTATTGGAAAATGAAGGTAAATAAGGATGTTTGGAAGTCATGGCCAATTCCCAAGGTTGACATAAAGGAGGACAACTAGATTCTTTGGATAACTCATCAGAAGCTAAATTCTTGGTAGAATGGACTCTAGGGCATGATGGAATTTCTGGGAAGAAAAGACATTTTTGTTTGTGGCAGACTTTGGAGTCCATCTATACTGTGTTTACATGGGATAGCAAGACTTGTCAAAGGTACAATTAAAGATAGAACTAACTTAAGAAGACCAATTATTCATTTCCTACCTCTATTTTTCTCCAGTTGTGAGTTCTGAACAGTTCAGCATTTGAGTTTAGGATGATTTTACTATTTGATGCCATCCTAAATTCTTTCTTTGTTTCATGTGCTCCCTTGATCGTGAGTGTGCTTAACAATGTGAGACAGGACTCCAACTGTCTCTCAGATGGATTAGTTTGATATGCTACTATCATTTAAGAAAAATAAAATTCTATTAATTATGCATTTTTTCTTCACATTAACTTTTGTCAGTAATTAAAAATAACTGATGGGTTTCCTGGGATTTAATAAAAACCTATGGTATTTTGGCTTTTTCTTCAGATTGAGGTCATTTGTGCATATCTTATTTCATGTTTAGATTTTTTCTGCTTTAAGAAAGGAGTTGTGTTTGATTTATCTTTGTGTTCTCCATACCGATGGGCAGAAATTAGGTGTGCAGAAATAATTTGTTGAATTGAATTTGTGCCATAGTAGACCATGGCCTACCATAGTATTTAATGTTAAAAAAAAGTGTTTTGTTGAAAATAAGTTGAGATTGGTAGGGAATCAAGAGGAAGGGAACTGGCTATGTGCTCTACATTACCCTTGGAATCATGTCTATGTCATCTCATTGTGCTTTTACACCAAAGCTACAGGTTTCATGATAGACATTTGGATCTTCCTTGCCATAGTGTTGGCTTCTTGTTTGATCTAATACATAGACTATGTGATTCAGAGAGTCTCAGGGCACCTGGGTGGCTCAGTTGGTTAAACATACAACTCGTTATCTCAGCTCAGGTCTTAATCTTGGGTTGTGAGTTCAAGCCCCATGGTGGGCTCCATGCTGGGTGTGGAGCTTACTTAAAAAAAAGTCCCATCTTGCCTTCGCTGCTATGACTTAATCATCAGGGCTGTTTTGGGGGAAGGGGGCTGTGGCCTGAGAGATACAGTGTCCATTCAGTCCCCAGTAATTAGTTTTGATACCACTTTTTTTAAGCTTTTTTCATTGTGTTTAACACATCCACTTTACTGTATGTCTGAGGCTATCACAGGGCACAGAGTATTAAAGAGAAAATAATTAGACATACAAATAACCTTGGTACTATGGACTTGAAGTAGCCTCCAAATATAGCCTCTTTTAGACCTATAAAACATCTCAAGCCTAGGCCTCTTGAATCTCATAGCTACATCTCTTCATAGTTCTTAGTGTTACAGAATCTTCTTGGTTTTCACTGTTTTCCTTTTTACTTTGTTTTCCTTCCATGCAGAAGTTTACGAACCTTTTATCTTTTGTACTGCTGGCTCCTGACAGTCCTTCAATTCAGTCACTTTAGTTAACATGCAACTTTATTTGTTTGCTTCTCTAAATTGTTCCAGTGTAAATCACAGAGTTGTGAGAAGGTCACATATTGAACAGAAGGCTAGCCAAGAGGACCTAGACAGTGGGGAGAACATTTCTTCCCAGCAGGTGAACTCAGATATGAAATCTGGATTTATGTAAGAAATAAATCAAGGGATAATTTTTCACTTTACAGAAGGATTCATCATGGGGTTCCTTTAAATAGCTGGTTCCCTTAGTGCATATTACAATGGTATTCTGTTGCCAAAAAAAAATATCAAATTCAAGTTTAAGTTTTCAGAAAATAGGCAATTATTATGAAACCTGGTAAATTTTATAGATTTTTTTTCTACCTTGAAAATGATTTTACAAAATAGGCCCAGAGTTTATATATGGCATGATAATATAATAATCATAAGGGGAGATAGGGTATTGAATAAGATCCAGTGTTTCTCCCCATAAACCACCTGCAGCTAAATCAGTTATAATACTTTATTTTTATTTTTTATTTTTTAAAAAGATTTTATTTGAGAGAGAGTGAGTGAGCGAGAGAGAGAACATGAGCAGGCAGAGGGGCAGAGGGAGAGGGAGAAGCAGACTCCCTGCTAAGCAGGGAGCCCAACGCAGTGCTCAATCCTGGGACTCCAGGATCATGACCTGAGCCAAAGGCAGATGCTTAGCTGACTGAGCCACTCAGATGCCCCATCATATGATACTTTTAAAATGTAAACCCTCAGGGGAAAGATCTGAGACTATGTACCTTAAACCTCTCCAGGTGATTAGAATTGACACTGATGTTTTTGAGACCACAGTCTTTTATTGGACTAGATTATTTCCTCTCTGTATCTTTCCTGCTTGTCTTTCTTTGGCTTTAAAGAAAAGCTCATGACCATAACTGTTTTAACTGTTACATCAGTGAGGAAACAGAGACACTAACATTGGGACTGTGAAAGTATTAGGAGCAGGGATGGTGAAAGTGGTGAATATGTTAGTGTGTGTTTGTGTGTATAAGGAAACAACTCTTAAGATATATTTTTTAAAAATCTATAAAATGTTCTTCTGTACACCCTTCTCACTTCTTTTGTATTTTACCCTTTGTGATAGGTAAGCCAACATTATGCAGTGGGTACGGACTGTTCCAAATTTTGGGTTCCTGTGCTTTTTAACTATGTGTTGCCAAACAGTTTTGTATTGAGAGATGATTTTGTCCTTCACAGATCCCTATTTTTTTTCTTATTTGCTCTATTACTCTCTCCATCTCTCATATCAATAAAAAACCAGTCATTCTGAATGCTAAGCTTTGTGCTAGTCATCATGTCAAGCTTGTAATAGAAAGATGGCCATGGTAATGAAGGGACTGAGTCAACCAAGAAGCTATTAGAAGGACCAATGTGATATGAAATGACTCTCTGACCCAAACAATAGAACTGACAATGAATAAGCAAAGTGAAAACACCTGTTATAACCATTACACAGGTTAATAAAGATGGCATTACAAGCCTCCAGAAACTCCTTTTACTTCTTATATTCAATATTTTCACTCACCTCCTGAAAGGTAACTGCAATCCTAATTTTTAACTTCATAGATTAGATTTTCTTATTTTGAATTTTATAAAATTTGAATCATATAGTTTTTACACTTTTGAGTATGGATTCATTCAACATTATGTTGATAATATTTTTTATTTTGGATATATGTTGCAAAGGCCATTTGGCAGCTTGCATATTCACTTTCTTAATGTTGTCTCCTTTTGAACAGAAGTTATTATTTTTTTATTTACGCTTTTATTTTAATCCCAGTTAGCTTATATACAGTGTTATATTTGTTTCAGGTATACAATATAGTAATTCAACAGTTCCATATATCACCCAGTGCTGAAATTAGTAATTTTAATAAACTCCCATCTATTATATTTTAATTCAGGTTAAAAATCTTCCCCTATCCCAAGGTCTTGAAGATATTACCTTATGTTATTTTTTGGAAGTTTTGTTGTTTCATCTTTCATATGTTCATCTATAATCCATCTTGAAATGACTTTTGTGCATGGTGTGTATCAAGAGTCAAGTTTCACTTTTCCTCTATGAATAGCTAAGTAATTCAACACTTCATTTTCCCACTGCTGTCTAGTGCCCCATTTGTCATTAGTCAAGTATCCACATATTTGTTGGTTTGTATCTGGACTTCATATTATATTCCATTGATTTCTTTGTAACAATACCACACTATCTTAATTGTTGTGACTTCTTAATAAGTACTGATTATCTGGTAGTATAAGTGCTTCAACACTGTTTTTCTTTTTTAAGATTGCCTTGGCCATTCTTGGCTTTTTGTATTTTCATTTAAATGTTAGAATTATGTTGCTAATTTCCACCCTACAAATCTATACATAGAGCAATTTGGGAGAATCAACATCTTTGAAACATTGAATCTCCCAATCCATGAACTTGGAGTATTTTCCCATATATATTAGTCTTCTATAATTTCTACCAGTAATGCCTCATAGTTTTTCTGCATAGATTATATCTTTCATTAGATTTATTCATGGTATTTGGTTTTCCTTTTTTGTTGTTGTTGCTATTGTAAATGGTACCTTAAAAGATCTGTATTCTTATTTATTGATTCTCTATAGAAATACAACTTATCTGTGTATATGGATCTTGTATCTAGTTATGGTGCTAATAATTATCATAGTTGACATTTATATTCCTTTATATTTTATATCTAATACAATTCTGTCATCTGGAAATATTGAGAGGTTTATTTCTTCCTTTCCAATCCTTAAACTTTTAGTTGTTTTTTCCACTTGATCTCTTGCTCTAGTGAGCATCTTGAGTACAGTGCTGAATACAAGTAGTGATGGGAGACATTCTTGTCTTATTCCTGATCTCAGGGAAAAAAAAATCTTTCAGCATTTTACCTTAAAGTATTGTTTGCTGTAAGTTCTGTGTAAATCCTTTGTTAGACTAAAGATGTTCCTTTGTATTATTAGATTGCTAAGAATTATTTTTAAAAATCATGAACAGGTTCTGAATTTATCAAATGCTCTATCTACTTCATTTGAGATGACCTTATTTTTTTCTTGATTTTGTTCATGTGTTAAATTGCAGTGATTTGGTTTTTTTATTTAAATTCAATTAGCCAACATATAGTACATCATTAGTTTCAGATGTAGTTTTCAATAATTCATCAGTTGCATATAACACCTAGTGCTCATTACATCATGTGCCCTCCTTAATGCCTATTACCCAGTTACCCCATGCCCCCATCCACCTCCCCTCCAGCAACCCTGTTTGTTTCCTAAGTTAAGAATCTTTCATGGTTTTTCTCCCTCTCTGATGACTTCCCACTCAGTTTTCCCTCCCTTCCCTTATGATCTTCTGTGCTGTTTCTTATATTCTACATGAGTGCAACCATATGATAATCGTCTTTTTCTGATTGACTTCTTTCACTCAGCATAATACCCTTCAGTTCCATCACGTTGACGTAAATGGTAAGTATTCATCTTTCTGATGGCTGAGTAATATTCCATTGTGTTTGTGTGTGTGTATGGAAATCTTGGCTCTTTCCATAGTTTGGCTATTGTGGACATTGCTGCTATAAATATTGGGGTGGATGTGCCCCTTCAGATAATTTGTTTTTGAAAGTTAAAGCAGCCTTGCATCCCTGGAATGAATCTAACTTGGTATATCAGGTTTTGTTTCACATGTTTTGATGCTATGTTCTCAGGCACATACAAATGAAAAATTATTATATTTATATCTTCTTGATGAAATGTTTCATCAAAATGTAGTGTCTCTCTTTATCATCAGTCATGTGTCTTACATTAAATTCTATTTCTTTCTGTTTTACTAGAAGTACACCACCTCTGTTTGTCTAATAGAACCATATCTTTTTTATTTTTCAATTATTCTGTCCTTTAACTTTCAATATTTCTGTGTCCTTATATTTAAGATACATCTCTTGTAAGCAGCATATACTTGTTTTTAATCAAATTTGATAATCTATATTTTTCTTGGAGTATTTATACCATTTATATTTAATGAAATTATTGATTTAGGTTTAAGTACACCTTCTAACTAGTTGTTTTTATCTTTTATTTGTCCCAACTGTTCTATGTTCCCTTACTTCCCATTTGTTGCCTTATTTTTTTTTGTTGCCTTATTTTAGATTAAGTATATTTCAAATGTTTCATTCCTCCTTTCTATGAGCTTATTGATTATATATTTTTTCTTACTATTCTTTTAGTGGTAATGATAGAAATTATAGCATGCATTTTTGACTTAAAAATATTAAATTTATTAATGTTTTTCTGACGTGCCATGAGGATACTTTAAATGCATCTAACCACTCCCCTTTTGAGTTATTATCATTGGATATTTTAGTGCTATATATGTTTCAAATCCCAGAAGACAAAGTTATTATTATTATCATTTTGCATTAAGAGTACTCATTTAGATTTGCCCATATATTTAATATTTCATTTGCTCTTTACCCTTAACTGCATCTCCATTAATATGGGGTCTGTTGGTGACTATTTCTCCCAACTTGTTAGTATTAACATGTTTATTTTGTCATTATTTCTTCTTTTAATTAATTAGAAAAATTTGGAAGAGTTTAAGATTTACAGAAAAGCTGTTGAGGTAGCAAGAAAATACCCACATACATCATATCCATTTTCCACTATTAATTAACATCTTAACATTAGTATAACATATTTGTTGCAATTAATGAACCAATGCTGTTATATTATTTTTAAAGTCAACATATTATCAGATTGCCTTTATTTTCTTATTTTTTTTCTTGTACCTGGATCCTTTTCTTTGTTTTTATTTTTTTTTATTGTTATGTTAATCACCATACATTACATCATTAGTTTTTGATGTAGTGTTCCATGATTCATTGTTTGAGCATAACACCCAGTGCTCCACGCAGAATGTGCCCCCTTTAATACCCATCACCAGGCTAATCCATCCCCCCACGCCTTCCCCTATAGAACCCTCAGTTTGTTTTTCAGAGTCCATCATCTCTAATGGATAGTCTCCCCCTCCGACTTACTCCCCTTCATTCTTCCCCTCCTGCTATCTTCTTCTTTTTTCTTTCCTAACATATATTGCATTATTTGTTTCAGAATTACAGATCTGTGTTTCAACAGTCTTGCAAAATTCACAGTGCTCACCATAGCACATACCTTCCCCAATGTCTATCACACAGCCACCCAATCCCTCCCACCCCCCACCACTCCAGCAACCTTCAGTTTGTTTCCTGAGATTAAGAATTCCTCATATCAGTGAGGTCATATGATACATGTCTTTCTCTGATTGACTTATTTCACTCAGCATAACACCCTCCAGTTCCATCCACGTCGTTGCAAATGGCAAGATCTCATTCCTTTTGACGGCTGCATAATATTCCATTCTGTAAATATACCACTTCTTCTTTATCCATTCATCTGTTGATGGACATCTTAGCTCTTTCCACAGTTTGGCTATTGTGGACATTGCTGTTATAAACACTGGGGTGCACGTACCCCTTCGAATCCCTACATTTGTATCTTTGGGGTAAACACCCAGTAGAGCAATTGCTGGATCGTATGGTAGCTCTATTTTCAACTGTTTGAGGAACCTCCATACTGTTTTCCAGAGGGGTTACACCAGCTTGCATTCCCACCAACAGTGTAGGAGGGTTCCCCTTTCTCCACATCCCCGCCAACATCTGTCGTTTCCTGACTTGTTAATTGTAGCCATTCTCACTGGTGTGAGGTGGTATCTCATTGAGGTTTTGATTTGGATTTCCCTGATGCCGAGCGATGTGGAGCACTTTTTCATGTGTCTGTTGGCCATTTGGATGTCTTCTTTGGAAAAATGTCTGTTCACGTCTTCTGCCCATTTCTTGATTGGATTATTTGTTCTTTGGGTGTTGAGTTTGATAAGTTCTTTATAGATTTTGGATACTAGCCCTTTATCTGATATGTCATTTGCAAATATTTTCTCCCATTCTGTCGGTTGTCTTTTGGTTTTCTGGACTGTTTCTTTTGCTGTGCAAAAGCTTTTTATCTTGATGAAATCCCAATAGTTCATTTTTGCCCTTGCTTCCCTTGAATTTGGCGATGTTTCTAGGAAGAAGTTGCTGCGGCTGAGGGCGAAGAGGTTGCTACCTGTGTTCTCCTTTAGGATTTTGATGGACTCCTGTCTCACATTTAGGTCTTTCAACCATTTTGACTCTATTTTTGTGTGTGGTGTAAGGAAATGGTCCAGTTTCATTCTTCTGCATCTGGCCGTCCAATTTTCCCAACACCATTTGTTGAAGAGACTGTCTTTTTTCCATTGAACATTCTTTCCTGCTTTGTCAAAGATAAGTTGACCATAGAGTTGAGGGTCCATTTCTGGGCTCTTGATTCTGTTCCATTGATCTATGTGTCTGTTTTGGTGCCAGTACCATACTGTCTTGATGACGACAGCTTTGTAATAGAGCTGGAAGTCCGGAATTGTGATGCCGCCAGCTTTGCTTTTCTTTTTCAATATTCCTCTGGCTATTCGGGGTCTCTTCGGGTTCCATACAAATTTTAGGATTATTTGTTCCATTTCTTTGAAAAAAGTGGATGGTATTTTGATGGGGATTGCACTGAATGTGTAGATTGCTCTAGGTAGCATTGACATCTTCACAATGTTGGTTCTCCCAATCCATGAGCATGGAACGTTTTTCCATTTCTTTGTGTCTTCTTCAATTTCTTTCCTGAGTATTTTATAGTTTTCTGAGTACAGATCCTTTGCCTCTTGGGTTAAATTTATTCCTAGGTATCTTATGGTTTTGGGTGCAATTGTAAATGGGATCGACTCCTTGATTTGTCTCTCTTCTGTCTTGTTGGTGTATAGGAATGCCACTGATTTTGTGCATTGATTTTATAGCCTGTTACTTCACTGAACTCCTGTATGAGTTCTAGCAGTTTTGGGGTGGAGTCCTTTGGGTTTTCCACATACAGTATCCTATCATCTGCAAAGAGTGAGAGTTTGACTTCCTCTTTGCCGATTTGGATGCCTTTGATTTGTTTTTGTTGTTTGATTGCTGTGGCTAGGACTTCTAATACTGTGTAGAATAGCATTGGTGATAGTGGACATCCGTGCCGCGTTCCTGACCTTAGGGGAAAAGCGCTCAGCTTTTCCCCATTGAGAATGATATTCACTGTAGGTTTTTCAATGATGGCTTATATGATATTGAGGTATGGACCCTCTATCCCTATACTCTGAAGAGTTTTGATCAAGACAGGATGCTGTACTTTGTCAAATGCTTTTTTCTGCATCTATTGAGAGGATCATATGGTTCTTGTTCTTTCTTTTATTAATGTACTGTATCACGTTGATTGATTTGCGGATGTTGAACCATCCTTGCAGCCCAGGGATAAATCCCACGTCGTCATGGTGAATAATTCTTTTAATGTACTGTTGGATCCTATTGGCTAGTATTTTGGTGAGAATTTTTGCATCCATGTTCATCAAGGATATTGGTCTGTAATTCTCCTTTTTGATGGGGTCTTTGTCTGGTTTTGGGATCAAGGTAATGGTGGCCTCATAAAATGAGTTTGGAAGTTTTCCTTCCATTTCTATTTTTTGGAACAGTTTCAGGAGAATAGGTATTAATTCTTTTTTAAATGTCTGATAGAATTCCCCTGGGAAGCCATCTGGACCTGGGCTTTTGTTTCTTGGGAGATTTTTGATGACTGCTTCAATTTCCTTAGTGGTTATAGGTCTGCTTAGGTTTTCTATTTCTTCCCGGTTCAATTATGGTAGTTGATACATCTCTAGGAATGCACCCATTTCTTCCAGGTTATCTAATTTGCTGGCATAGAGTTGCTCATAATATGTTTTTATAATTGTTTGTATTTCTTTGGTGTTGGTTGTGATCTTTCCTCTTTCATTCACGATTTTGTTGATTTGGGTCATTTCTCTTTTCTTTTTGATAAGTCTGGTCAGGGGTATATCAATCTTGTTAATTCTTTCAAAGAACCAGCTCCTAGTTTCGTTGATCTGTTCTACTGTTCTTTTGGTTTCTATTTCATTGATTTCTCCTCTGATCTTTATTATTTCTCTTCTCCTGCTGGGTTTGGGCTTTATTTGCTGTTTTTTCTCTAGCTCCTTTAGGTATAGGGTTAGGTTGTGTATTTGAGACCTTTCTTCTTTCTTGAGAAAGGCTTGTATTGCTATATACTTTCCTCTTAGGACTGCCTTTGCTGTATCCCAAAGATTTTGAACAGTTGTGTTTCCATTTTCATTGTTTTTTTTTTTTAATTCTCCTCTTAATTTCCTTGTTGACCCATTCCTTCTTTAGTAGGACGCTCTTTAGCCTCCACGTATTTGAGTTCTTTCCGATTTTCCTTTTGTGACTGAGTTCTAGTTTCAAAGCATTGTGGTCTGAAAATATGCAGGTAATAATCCCAATCTTTTGGTACAGGTTGAGACCTGATTTGTGACCTAGGATGTGATCATTTCTGGAGAATGGTCCATGGGCACTAGAGAAGAATGTGTATTCCCTTGCTTTGGGATGGAATGTTCTGAATATGTCTATAAGGTCCTTTTGGTCCAGTGTTTCATTTAAAGTCTTTATTTCCTTGTTGATCTTTTGCTTAGATGATCTGTCCATTTCAGTCAGGGGGGTGTTAAAGTCCCCCACTATTACTGTATTGTTGTCAATGTGTTTCTTTGCTTTTGTTATTAATTGCCTTATATAATTGGCTGCTCCCATGTTAGGGGCATCGATATTTACAATTGTTAGATCTTCTTGTTGGATAGACCCTTTAAGTAGGATATAGTGTCCTTCTTCATCTCTTATTACAGTCTTTGTTTTAAAATCTAATTTGTCTGACATAAGGATTGCCACCTCAGCTTTCTTTTGGTGTCCATTAGCATGGTAAATGGTTTTCCACCCACTCACTTTCCATCTGGGGGTGTCTTTGGGTCTAAAATGAGTCTCCTGCAGACAGCATATTGATGGGTCTTGTTTTTTAATCCAATCTGATAGCCTGTGTCTTTTGATTGGGGCATTTAGCCCATTTACATTCAGGGTAACTATTGAAAGGTATGAATTTAGTGCCATTGTATTACCTGTAAGGTGACTGTTAACTGTCTGTTGTCTGTGTTCGTTTCTGCTCTTTGCTGCTTTTAGGTTCTCTCTTTGCTTAGAGGACCCCTCTCAATATTTCTTGGAGGGCTGGTTTCGTGTTTGCAAATTCCTTTAGTTTTTGTTTGTCCTGGAAGTTTTTTATCTGTCCTTCTATTTTCAATGACAGCCTAGCTGGATATAGTAGTCTTGGCTGCATATTTTTCTCATTTAGCGCTCTGAAGATATCATGCCAGTCCTGTCTGACCTGCCAGGTCTCTGTGGATAGGTCTGTTGCCAATGTAATGTTTCTACCACTGTAGGTTACATATCTCTTCTCCCGAGCTGCTTTCAGGATTTTCTCTTTGTCTCTGAGACTCCTAAGTTTTACTATTAGATGTCGGGGTGTTGACCTATTTTTTTGATTTTGAGACGGGTTCTCTGTGCCTCCTGGATTTTGATGCCTGTTTCCTTCCCCACATTAGGGAAGTTCTCTGCTATTATTTGCTCCAATATGCCTTCTGCCCCTCTCTCTCTTTCGTCTTCTTCTGGGATCCCAATTACTCTAATGTTGTTTCGTCTTATCGTATCACTTATCTCTCGAATTCTGCTCTCGTGATCCTGT
>NW_027397095.1:5908006-5929787 GCF_003265705.2 Callorhinus ursinus
TATATATATATATATATATATATATATATATATATATGCCAAAAATAAGGGTAACTACTATGAAGGGATAAAATATGGCTCTAAAAATGAAAAATAAAAAAATGTTTTTTTAAAAAGCGATTGATAAGATGTTGGTTGAAAATTGGAAAAAGAAAAATTAAAAAAAAAAACAGTTAAAAAATTAGCTTTGAAAAACTAATGAATCATGGTAAAAAAAAAAGCCATGAATTCTGTGTGCAGTATTCCCCTAGTGCTGGAGTTCTCCTGTTCTCCTTGATCGGTAAACTTGGTCTTGGCTTGCTGGCTGTTCCTGCTGATCTTCTGGGGGAGGGCCTCTTGCCGTGGTTCCCAAATATCTTTGCCGGCGGCGGAATTGCCCCGCCCTTTTTGGTCCGGGCTAAGCAAGCTGCTCGGGTTTGCTCTCAGGAGCCTTTGTTCCCTGCAAGCTCTCTACTTCTTTGGAGGACCAGTGTGAAAATGGTGGCCTCCCAATCTCTACCCGGAGGAGCTGAGAACTCGGGGCCCCGCTCCTCAGTTCGCCCCCAAAGAAAAGCAGTCACTCCCATCTCCATGGTCTCCGGCCGCACTCCATGCTCACCTGGCCTGTGACCGAGCATTTCTATCTCTGGCACCCCACCCCGTGTGGCGTCTCCAAACCCAGCAGATCCCTGCAGTGTGCTCCCGTGCCGCTCCTCCCCGGGGAGGAAGGGGAGTCTCCCCAGCTCTGCCGCTTGTTCGTTCCCTGCTGGAGGAGCAGTGGCCCGACTGGGCGGTGGATCACAGTTTACGGCAACCCTGAGCTGAGAGTCTGGGCCTCGGCTCCGTCTGTGCAGCCGGCTTCCCTGTTCCAATACCTGGGAGCTCTGCTGCACTCAGGCACCCCCGGTCTTTCTGTGACCCCGAGGGTCCTGGACCACACTGTCCCACGAGGGTTCCACCCCCCGCTTAGCCACTGGCACGACGTCCCTCAGCAGAGCCGATTTCTAAAAGTTCCGATTTTGTGCTCCACGGCTGTATCACTTGCCAGAAGTGGCCGATGGAGGCCCCCTCCCCCGCTGTCTATCCTCCCGAATATCGCCTCTGTTTCACTTCTCTGCACGTCCTACCTTCCAGTAAGTGCTCGCTTCTCTGTTCAGAGTTGTTGCTACTCTCTTCTTCGATCTCCTGTTGAGTTTGTAGGTGTTCAGAATGGTTTGATTCCTATTCAGCTGAATTCCTGAGACCAGACGAAATCCAGGTCACCTACTCCTCCACCATCTTGCTCTGCCCCCCCTTCATTTTTAAATGGTCTGTCTATTGCAGACCAGCATAGTGCTAGATACCACATTGATTTCACAAACAGCATACATAGGTTCCTAATTATAAATTCATTCTTTAATTAAAAAATGTTAAATCAAAAACTAATGATGTACTATATGTTGGCTAATTGAACATAATAAAAAAAGAATTCAGACACACAAAAAAATGTCAAATGCCTACTATGTTTTAGGCAGTAAAGAAATAGCATGGATTTTTAATAATTTCAGTTTAGAGAGATATAACACATATAATAGAAATGTTACATCATATTCTAGGCCTGGACTTCACTTTGTTGTTAATTAAGCCCCTACTTTACA
Organism: Callorhinus ursinus; assembly: GCF_003265705.2. Taxonomy (NCBI): domain Eukaryota; kingdom Metazoa; phylum Chordata; class Mammalia; order Carnivora; family Otariidae; genus Callorhinus; species Callorhinus ursinus. Next base: position 5,909,623 of record NW_027397095.1, read on the forward strand.
ATCACATGGCAACCTCAATTCAAATGAATAAAACTTTTAGTGTAAATGTATGATTCTTACCTCTAAATCTCTCTTTTTCTAGGGCTCATGATACTCCCTTCACTTTAGCTCTGATGTCTCCCCATATCTCCCACCACCTAGAAATAGAGAGGACTCATTTGTCTATTATGGGTGGGGAACATGAAATCAAGGAAGTCTTTCTGAAGGAGGCTGCATTTAAGCTGGGCCTTTATGGATAGACAGAGATGAAGGGAAAGGATATCCAGAAAGAGACATTATTAAGAGCAAAGATACAAATAATGTAGGGAAGTGGTCACTAACTTTCTCTGAAATGGGTTAACTGGTGTGTCTAGGGTCTTTATAAACAGGCAAAATCCTGACACCTCTCTCCATTTCCAGAGATTTTGATTAAGGAAGGTTTCTTTCTTTCTTTCTTTCTTTCTTTCTTTCTTTCTTTCTTTCTTTCTCTCTCTCTCTCTCTCTCTCTCTCTCTCTTTCTTTCTTTCTTTCTTTCTTTCTTAAGATGATCAGTCTCCTTTAAGCATCATCAATCTTGGGCAAATTTTAGTTTTCCATTTCAGTGAATTCCTCCATACTCTTTCCTGACACTAGGCTGTCCATATTTTTCCCTGTTCTTAACCAAGCCAGACCTATTGTAGAGACACAGTGTAGTTCTTACCTCTTTCCAAAAGCCCTTCTTGACTGAAGCTGCTAGATGTGTGTCCTCCCTTGTTCTGAACTCTGATTTAAAGCATTGATTGGCCCTACCAAGAATTTGGAAGATAGTCTTCTTAGCAGCTTCTTGTAGACAGTGAAAATTCTAGGTGGAGGAAAATTCTATCGTCTTTGAATTTCCCATATCACTTTTTATAGTGTTGTATGCCTAGTACGCAATCAGTAAATGTTTGCTAAATTGAGTTGGTGTAATGAAGCAGACTGACCATAACCAATGCTTTACTCTTAGTTTCAGTGGGGAGTTTTTGGTCTAAGTATATGTGCAATCATAAGAACTTCAATAATGGAAAAAGAGAATGAATGAAAGCAGGCTCTCTTACAGATTTTAGTTTATGATGGATTTAGAACCTTTTTATGAAAGGTTTCCTGGCAAGGAGAAATCATCCATCTCTGTAGTAGTGATTTTCTAATTTCCCTATTAGAGTTGTTAAAGCCAGAAAGCTATGCCAAGCATGTAGGGATGTGTGTGTGTGTGTGTGTGTGTGTGTGTGTGTGTGTGCGCACATACTTGTCTTTGCATATTAAAAGTATACTAAAGGAAGTACATTCTTTGTTATCTTGCACGAGAATTTTTTGCATCTTTAATAAAATTCATACCCAGGAGCTCATGCCTTCCATTTTATTGTTTTGTTTGATAACACCTTTGAGGATGAGAGAAGTTCCTTTGTCCATTCTGAAATTTGATATTGTTTATTTTTGTGGGGAGGACAGATGTTAGAGGAAAAGAAAGCATTCTGGATCAGAGTTCCCAGTCACTGTGAGGAAAATATGTGATCCTTTTAATTTTTCATTTAGGGCCAAAAGCCTGAACATTTTTTTTATCATTCTGTTTCTGAATCACCATCTCCCTAGAAGTTTGGGTGTTGCTATTAGGATTAAGGGAAGGTTTTATCCCCCAATGTCTATGTTTCTATGCATCTTTTTGGTACAGGGAAGTCTCTGAGTATATGCTTTCCCCTCTCCTTTTGGACACATGGGAAGATTGTCTTTAGGCAATGATGTATGAGCATATGTGACATGTATCACTTCAGCATGGTTGCATTTAGTTGCTGGCACTCAACTCTCCAGTCTTCTTTTCTGTGACAAGATTGTAGAGGCAGGTGTTCATATGGAGGTCTAATAATAAGCCATCATGTGGAAAACAGCTACCTTGGAGAGTCACCTGGACCTATAGCACATTTTGTATGAGTGAAATATAAATAAACCTTTGTTGTTAAAAGCAACTGAGAGTTGAGGATCATTTATTATTGCAGCATAGACTATCCTATCCTATAAGCATCAAAGAAATACTGTTTTTGGGGGCACCTGGGTGGCTCAGATGGTTGAGCCGTCTGCCTTCAGCTCAGGTCATGATCCCAGGGTCCTGGGATCGAGCCCCGCATTGGGCTCCCTGCTCAGCGGGACGTCTGCTTCTCCCCCTCCCTCTGCTTCTCCTGCTGCTCATGCTCTCTGTATCTGTGTCTTGAATGAATAAATAAAAGATCTTTAAAAAAAAGAAATACTGTTTTTGTCTTGATGGGTATCACTTTCAGCCAAAGAAACATAAAAGTTATTTCTGTCTCTTGTCTGTACTAGTTCACCCATTTAATCCCTAAATGGCATGATTTGTGGGTGGCCAATACAATGTCATTTTCTTAATACATTAATTACATCCTGCATTTAAATGCAAACTTTTCCCTGCTGAGCTGTGCTTCTGTTTCTGAAATGAAGTACAAGGATAAATTTCTTTGAATATATTCCTCCCATGGCTGGCACACAGTAGGCATCCAAGAAATATTTGCTCAACTTGATGTACTATGAGAAAGCCCCATTTTAAGAAATCTGGCTACATTGGACCAGGCTGATCCTTGGCAGAGTTGTGGTCTCAATTAAATTTGTAACACTGTAGCCTCCCCTCTCCTCTTTCTCCTCTCTATTCCCTAAGTCACTCCCCTAATTTATTCATTCTCTATCAGTCATCAAATACTAGTGTGCTGCCCTAAGTTCCTCTGGTCAGGAAAGTCAGTTTATAAATTCAATAACAATAAGGGAGAAATGAAAGCATGTGTTACATTTTCTAGAGAGAGTTGGATTCTGTTTAGGTAGAGCAGTGGTTCTCAAAGTGTGGTGCCTGACTAGTACATGCAGCATCACCATTATCTCAATACTTGCTGGAAATCCAAGTTTTGGGGACCTACCATAAATCTACTGAATCAGAAGTTGTGGAAGTAGAGCCTGGCTTATTTTTTTAAATTTTTTTAAATAAAGCAATCTGTGTTTTAACAAGCCCTACAGGTGATACTGACATATTAAAGTTTGAGGACTTAAGGTAGAAGTTGAACTTTTTACTTTAGAACCTCATGCAACATCATATGTGAACATTGTGGGTAATAATTTTATGTTTGGGGACTTCTTGGTTTCCCTTACAATATTATCACTGTGTAGAAGGAACTTGCCTATGTGACCTGCATGCTTAGTTAGATTCTAAATGCAAGTCAAGGCATGGCTCTATATACAACAAACCTTATGAGTTGGTAGAATAAGTTGCTGTCTAGTGGACATGATTTGAAGTCTGCTAGATAAGGCTGAAGAATTAGATTTTTTGCTTGTCATATTCCCTGACATTTCACCATTGGAGATTCATTTCATAGTTTCCTATGAAAGTGTTAATAGTGTTTAGAGGACTATACCTTCAACTAATATAAAAAAAAAATTCTATTGAGAGTAAGACCCTGTAGGACTGGCCACAGTGTGACTTCCAGAAATAGGATATAGGGTCAAAGACAAATATTACTAACTGCAAGATGCTGGTCCCATTTCTGTGTACCATACTTAATGATGTTGCTGTTTCTCACTATGAGCCGGAGAGCTCCAAGCAAAGTCCTGATCTGGGCATTCTTCCTATACCACCCATTTGCTAGTATTTTGTGAAATTAACTTTCCAATCTCTCTGTAACTCTTGAATAGATACAAAATTACAAAAGAATGTTTATAGTCTAATGATAAATCATTTTAATTCTAGAGAATAGGGAAAGAATATAGTTATAGATTTCTAGGAATGGACCAAAAGTCATTTGAAACTGGATTACCATATCCTGTGTTGAGAAATTCCCAACCCACATGCTTCACTCAATTCACAGATCATCAGCAGAAGCTAATGTAAAGTTAAAAAGAAACTTCTTAAAGTTCCAGGGACTAAATGAAGCTGACATGCCCCTTAGATTATAGTTAAATATTTCCAGGGTACAAGCACTATTTGACAGTACAGATGTACAGTATATAACTGAACAGAACAATGCAATATTATTTATCTACCTCTCAAATGCTTCAACATTTACCACTTATAATTGCATGACTTTCAATAATCTGTACATTTCTAAATGTAAGTAAAACATTTATTTTGGCTATTTGGGGCAGCTCAGCAGATAAAAGCCCCGTGGAGACTGATCTAAATCATTTTTAGGGGTTTGATGCCAAAAAGTCTTCATGAATCTAAGCATAGAACAACAGCTACATCCAAGCACAGGAATATGCACATGGTAACCATTCAATCGCTGGTTTACTTTGATAAGTATGGGAATACACTTCTAGGAATTTTTCTTTTTAGTATAGCATGAAGGAATGCTAAAACAACCAACATTTCATGTCAGATAGCAAAACTAGTAGAGAAGCTCTTTCCCAAAACACAGATTAAATAAGAAATATCATTAACTCAAATGTTCAGAATTTAATTTTTTAAAAATAAACTACCTGACTCTCAGTAAAAGCCTTAACTTCCTTGTCCCTCTCCTTCTAGGAGGGTTAGGTGAAATTCAGGACATAGAAAATAGGGCATTTGTCTTCTGGCCACTGGCCGGCTAAATATTGGAATGAATCAGCCTAGCAACAGCACTTCTGCTATCACAAACCAAGCCCTAGGCATAGTTATTTGCAGAGCTCTGTCACCTCAAAGCACACAAAGTCCCCTTTCCTTTGATGAAGATGGGCCAGGGAAGCTGTTTTTAAAAAGGCTTGCTTCAAACTTTTGTCCACAAGTGTTTTCTGCAGCTGACAATGGGTGGCGGTCTAAATCCCTCTAAGAGACATGAATTTTATTCTTAGCAATCAGTGTTGTTCCCTAAGTCCAGAATCCATCTCTAGGGTCAATAAAACTTAGATTCTGAGCCCCCAGTCACACTTACATTCCTGGCCTCTATTGCCCTTTGATTACAGGCATTTTTTTCTCACTGACTTCTATGCATTTGAAAAGTCCTCAGTGGGTGAGTATGGGAAGTCACATAATAACACCAACTAGTGCATAATGTGTTCCTTTTACTCTATATGTAAGATATCCCTTGGTCTTGGAATAAGGCACTGGACTCTCATTTTTTATGCTCACATGACAGTGTTCTTGGAAATCTCATGGCCTTACTGCAAAATGGGTAGGTCAACATAAAATCCACCCGTGGTGGCAGCAAGATGTGATTCTTAGGGTATAATATTAGTTTACTCATCCACATCGACACATTTAATTCTTGCAAACATTCCCTGATATTCATGAGGCCATTCCCCCCTTGGGAAGAATACCTACAAATTCTCTCTGTGACTTCTCATGGTTCAGCTAGGTAAGTCAAAGCTTGCAACTCAGATCCAATAACAGTGTACACATTGAGGAATAAATATACAACAGAAAATAACCAAATCCCTAACATTCAGCATGCAGCAAAATTGTCACCTAGTTCCTGCCATGCTGAATGTCCTTTGTCCCCAGCTTTAGCAAAATCCATGTGTTACTTATTTGTGAAGAACCACTAGTGCCAACAATTCCACCTTAACTTTCTAAACACCTTTCCAAAAAAAAAAAAAAAAAAAAAGCCAGATTCAGGCAGTGTTGAGACAGTCACATTAAAGGGCGAAAACAACTAGCCATTTTGCCTTTGGAGCATACCCTCTTTTCCAACAAAAACTCTAATATTTCTGATTTGAAGGAGCTGGTCTTGATACTCCATTAAACCAAAGCAGTGATACATGAGGTTCCCATCATGCATTGAACATAGTGTATATTTCCATATTTCTTAGCAGATGAGGTGGACCTGGCATAGGATGAGGGTTCATGAAGGCTGGTGGCCTCACCTTCTGCTTGTCATGCTTGTCTCAGCCACAAACTCAACAGGAAAGTTGCTTAAGACTGGCACTAGGGACAGAGCTAATTATGATAAATATTACCCAGCTCTTAATTGGAACCTGGATATGCTTCCTGACAGACTTTTATTTCTGGAAAAAATATGAGAGAAACTTTCTTTAGTTTTTTTAAAGAAAAAAACTCATCAGTTTCAGTTTGACCTATTATTTCCAATGCCCCATGTGCAAACAACTTACGTGATAAAAACCAGCTGGCAATTGAACCTATAAAAAAAAAAAGTCACAATCTGACATGGGCTTAAAACCAATTGAAGAAGCGAGACACATAAGAAGGAGAGAAGTTCTTTACTTTCCAAATCTGAGAAATGCCTCCAGTTCTCTCAGCCATCCTAGGAATTATACAAGCAAATAGGCAATTTGCTAGCTTTACACACCCAGCCCTTTTTTAATTGGGGGTAATATAGGTTAATACCAACTTGTGTCACTCTGTCTGCTCTTCTAATATTTCCTACCACCCCAATAATGAGGTGATATTTCAATACCTTTATATTCATTTCCACCATACCCCCCCCTTGGCTACTATGATAAACACATTTGGATAAAGGTGTTAATGGCTGATAAAGACAGTTCATTCCTATTTCCAGGCATTTTTCTACATTCTTGATTCCTTAACACTGAGAAGTAAGAATTTGAATTCAAGTCAATGCCGTGAGGACTTGGATTAGATGATTTTTCACTGTCTTTTCCACCTACTCAAGAGGCAATTAAAGAGCTTTCTAGCTATACATCTCATGTGTCACCCCACACTCCTACAGTCCCCAAGCACCATCAAGCAGAAAATGAATGAAAATCAACCCAAAGTTTAAATCTGCAGATTTCACTTCCCAAAGTCTTGAAATTCAAAGTGAAGGAAGAGTTCATTTAAAATTCTTTATAGCCTAGTACACCCCACTCCTAGTTCTTTCCTTGCTATTTAAACAGACACTTGACATTTTTAATTAGGAAGTTTTATATCCAGGCTAAAGGAATTTACCCCCAGCTGGGAAAACATAGCTTAGTAAGAGTTTGACATCAGCCCTCATTGATCTGAAGATTATCTCCCGTTTGAGACTGAAGAGCCTCTGGGAGACTGGGGAGGGGAAGCAAATGTGGGAAAATGTGTGGAAATGCTTTCTTTGACTTTGGGGTTAGGTGGATAAAGTCTGGCAAGCAGAGACTTGGGAGCAGAAATCGTTTTTTTCTTCTTCTCCCTGCTGCAACCTTCCTCTCCCAATTCCTCTTGTCAATATTTCAGAATCTGAACTTGCTAAAGGAAGGCAAAGAACTTGTTGATCATAGCCACTGGAAAGATTTTCACATTGTTTTAACTTCAATGACAAAATGGCTTATTGCTTTGTGGTTTTCAGAGGTGTTTGAGTTAAATGGGAGAGCACTCAAGAAAGTTTCCCAGGACCAAGTGTATTAGTGATTCTACCAGAATGATCATCATCAGGAAGCCTACCTCCAAATTGAGAACTATGTACAGGTTATCTTTTTCGTATTTTACTTGGTTTCTTCCTTTGGCAACTTTGACACACCAGGAATTCCCATTACCCTATGTCTTTTTTCTGTGGCTTAGAAACTTCATGTTATGACCTTTATGTCCATACTGAGTGCTGGTGGCTCAGTTCACCTCCCCTAGAGGATGCCTGATGGCAGGATGTAGCTTCCCTGTAGTGGAATGTCTTCTTTATGAAGGAGAAAACTCTGGTCCCTAAACTTTTTAACCCAAGTGTTCACGGGCATCTCTGGGAAGTGCAGTCCATGCTTCTCATTACAGACCTGTCTAGAGACCACTCTAGTCTCTCTTGGGATCATCCTGTTCTATTCCTGACCCTGCTATCACTGTATGGTGATGTGACATAAATCGTTAACTTTGTGTTGAGCTCCACTGTATGGCTATTCTTCAGTGGGCTATACTTTTTTAACTGCTAGAACTTGTAAGATTTCCCAACTCCCATACCTTAGAGTTGTCTTGAGAAGTCTTGTCAGGGACACCACTCAGGACTCTACTTGATTACCAAGAGAGCTTGACAGTGCCTTGAGACAGGACTTGTGAAAGTTGAATCTCCCTTTACTTAGGATTAGTTCTTGTATGGCCTTAGGAATTGTAACATTCAGTTGGTCACCTCTTTCTAGAGGATTATATTAATTTTATATAGGAAATGTGATAAGATTACCATCTGCAAGTCTCTAATAAATCCTGGGATTCTTATGTAAATTGACCTAGTGTCCTACAGTTTTAGAAAAATATAGTAAATTTGATGTAGACAATATAGAAAAGTGATAAACATATTAATGGAAGAGAGCCTTGCTACTATGGAATGCTTTCAGGGATAATGTCCTTCCCTTTGAATCATAGCTTAAAAATGGCTAAGGTGGTGGGATAGTTTTATACTGACAAAATGAACTTAGGAGATATTTATGAATATTTAGGCCTCAGAAGTCCTTTGAATCACTTTAAGTAGGTAGTCACCTGCATTTTCTATATATAAGGCCACCTTGGTCTAATGAGAAAACAAGTGAGATAAGTGTTAGCAGTAGATTGGGTGCATCAAAAAAGGATCCAGAATCCTTTCTTGGGGGACTCAGGGTCAGGTGGGTGACTATCAAAGTTCAAGGCAGACTATAGGTCAGCATTAGGTGAAAAAGCCAGTGTGTCATGAGAAGTGAAAAGTTGGGCAAGTCCTTCTAGCAGAAAGCCAATTATATAAGAACCAGATAACAGAACTATTAGAGGGTCAGGGTCAAAGCCTTGGCAAATTCTTGGGTATTAGATGATCTTCAGGAGTTAGAACAGAGGAAAATAGATGGTGGGGTATTAGCCAACCAGTTAGGACCCAAGAATCAGAAACAACCAAACAAGTCAGTTAGGTAAAAGAGGACACAATTCAAAGCACCAGTGTCGTGAGACAGAGAATTGAGTCACCTACAAGCTTTGATATATTTTCTGGGAAGGGAGAGCCCATTTTCTAAGTCCAGGTGTGAAGGTAGAAAAGCTGATGATTGGAGTGGGGAGTGAAAAGCTGGAGTGACAGTCAGTTCTTCATAGAGCTTCAGTTACCTAGTTTTTCTCCCTTCCAAAAAGTGAAATGTCCCCTTGTTCAGTGCTTAGCACGTAGTGGGCATTTGGTTAATGCTGTCTAAATAAATGACTATTTTATGAATAATATAAGGACACTAAGAATAAATTTATCTGCTTTAATTATATGAGTTATTTTATTTACAAGTAACTAAGTCCATGAGAGCATCTGGACCATGTCTACCCAGTACACTCTCTGTCTATCTCAGTGCCAGGTTATATTAGGTACTAGATGAATATTTGTTAAATGGATGAATGTAAATATATTTAAGGGTTCCACTTGGATTCCATGGGCTGAGGCCAAACTTGACAGCTGTTTAAGAGTATTGTACCATGTTCTTGGTCTTTTCTGGTGTTCTGATAATGTGGTATATGGCAGGGAAGACCACACATGGTTGTCTAACTTGTAAGATAAAAGATGGGAATGGGGGAGGTGCCTGGGTGGCTAAGTGGTTGAACGTCTGACTCTTGGTTTCGGCTTAGGTCATGATCTCATGAGTCATGAAATCAATGATTTCATGAGGCTCTGTGCTCAACAGGGAAACTGCTTGAAGATTCTCTCCCTCTGCCATGTTCCCCTCAAATAAATAAGTAAATCTTAAAGAAAAAAGATGGGAATGGGGTGTATTTTATCTGGGTAGAGAAAGGAGACTTATCTCTAAAGTAATGTGCAGTGTTATACTTTATCTGAATCCGATAGCATACAGTAACTTTTTAGGATGGTAAAGAAGGTGCTATTGCAGGGACAAGTAAAGTTAAAGTATGGTTCAAATTATGTAAGTTTGATTTGCAAAGAACACTTCAGGAGTATGGTTATATTGTAAAATAGTACAAATATGAGGAGATAGTATTATGGATTCATGTTTCAGAAGTATTAAAGGCACTTTATAATGATGACTGTATCTTCACAATTCACCTTGGTGGTAAGCAGCATAAATAATGATATGGAAGAACCAAAGGATATGGATTCAAGTTGGGCCTAAATTATCAGGGTAAGATATGCATGTGCTTTCCCATTCATGACAGCAAGCAAACTCAATACACTGACTTCTCTTTTCTCTGTTGAAGAGAAGGTAAGAAGAGCTGGAACAGGGAGCAAAACTGTGTAGTCATTCAAGTTTTTCTTGGAAGCTTCAGCCTTCCCTTTTTGCTCCCTTTGCCCTTTGGAGTACTTATATCCTTCAAGTTCTTAGTATCCTGCTGCTTTCTATCTTCCTACCTTAATCAGCCAGGAAATAATTTGATCACTTTACTTTCATGACATTCCTGTGATGATGATTTTTCTGCCAGATGTTGTTTGTACTTCACTTAAATTCAAATCAATGGCTATTGAGCATCTACAGCATATAAGTTACCAAGTGGGCTAGATATAGCGGATATAAAGCCTAATGGGTCATGGTCCCATCTTCAAGAAATTAACAGCTTAATATTTAAATGGAAGAGATGAAAGACAGGCTCTAGGATAACTCAGAAATAAGACTATAAAACATGCTATAAGTAAAATTCAAATAAAATATAACAGGAATATATGAGATGTAGGTTATTTTTAGCGTATTCTTAATTTGGACTTAAAAGTTTATTACACAGCAAATAGCGATGTTGGAGAAAGGTATGAGCAGAAGGGACAAGAAGGGAAAGGTATACTAAAAGCAAAGTACATGTTCCAAGAACAGTGAGGAGTTTCATGTGGCTAGACTAGAGAGTACATGAAGAGCATGTTATGGGAGATGGTATCAAGAAACTGATTATTAGGAAGAACAGTTTAATAGATTTCATTCTTTATAGAATAACAATCCATCAGTTTTTTGCCATGTTTTTCTTTTCATTTATTTATTTTTTAAATTTTAATTACAGTTAGTTAACATACAGTGCTATATTAGTTTCAGGTGAACAATATAGTAATTCAACAGTTCCATACATTGTCTGGTGCTCATCCTGACAAGTAGACTCCTTAATCCCCATCACCTATTTAACCTAAGCCCCACCTCTTCCCCTCTGGTAACCATCAGATTGTTTTATATAACTATGTTTCTTGCTTTGTCTCTCTCTCTGTCTTTCTCATGTTTTTTTCCTTTACTCATTAGTTTTGTTTCTTAAATTCCACATGAGTGAAATCAATGGTATTTTTCTTTCTCTGACTTATTTCACTTAGAATTATACTCTCTAGCCCCATCCATGTCATTTTAAGTGGCAAGATTTCATTCTTTTTTTATGGCTGACTAGTATCCCATTATATATATACAGCACATATTTTTTTTTTAGATGGAGCCATGTAAGATGTCTAACTTTCTTTTTTTTAAATTTTTTATTGTTATGTTAATCACCATACATTACATCATTAGTTTTTGATGTAATGTTCCATGATTCATTGTTTGTGCATAACACCCAGTGCTCCACGCAGAATGTGCCCTCTTTAATACCCATCACCAGGCTAACCCATCCCCCCACCCTCCTCCCCTCTAGGACCCTCAGTTTGTTTTTCAGAGTCCATCATCTCTCATGGTTCATCTCCCCCTCTGACTTACTCCCCTTCATTCTTCCCCTCCTGCTATCTTCTTCTTTTTCTTTTTTCTTAACATGTGTTGCATTATTTGTTTCAGAAGTACAGATCTGTGATTCAACAGTCTTGCACAATCCATAGCACTCACCATAGCACATACTCTACCCACTGTCTATCATCCAGCCACCCCACCCCTCCCCCCCCCCCCCCCTCCAGCAACCCTCAGTTTGTTTCCTGAGATTAAGAATTCCTCATATCAGTGAGGTCATATGATACATGTCTTTCTCTGATTGACTTATTTCACTCAGCATAACACCCTCCAGTTCCATCCACGTCATTGCAAATGGCAAGATCTCATTCCTTTGGATGACTACATAATATTCCATTGTGTATATATACCACATCTTCTTTATCCATTCATCTGTTGATGGACATCTTGGCTCTTTCCACAATTTGGCTATTGTGGACATTGCTGCTATAAACATTGGGGTACACGTACCTCTTCGGATCCCTACATTTGTATCTTTACACCACATCTTTTTTACTCATTCATTAATCAGTGGACACTTGATCTTCTTCCTTTATCTTGGCTATCGTAAATAATGCTGCTATAAACATAGGTGTGCATATATACCTTTGAATTAGTATTCTTGTATACTTTGGGTAAATACCCAGTAGTTCAACTGCTGGATCATAAGGTTAGTTCTATTTTTAACTTTTTGAGGAAATGCCACCAGGGAAAACAGTAATCCATCAATTATTTTTTGAAAAGAGGAGCTCTAATTTAGGAAGGTAAATCTGATGGGATTATGAATGTTGGGTTGAAGTGGGGGAGACGGAGGGAAGGGAAACAGTTATGCAGCTACTATAATTGTTTAGATGATATGTGATGATGCCCTGAACCAATCTACTAGCAGAGAAGATGGAAAGGTGGGGCAGATAAAATGATAGGGGGAAGAAGACCTACAAAATTTTAGTGACTAACTAGGACTGATAGATGAAGGGGAGGGAGGTTTTAAAGATGATGCCATTACATCAGTCATGATCAACTGACAGAAGGGTAATTCATAAATCAAATTTGTAATCACTGGAGCAATTTGTTGGAAGAGATAGGTGAGAAGATCAGATTGGGACGTGTTGAACTTAGTTGTTACTTGTATATTCAGATAGAGATATTCAGGAGACAGCTGGAAATGTATATAGTGTGATTCTCAGGAGAAACATCAGAAAGAAAAATACATATTTAGGAGATATTATCATAAATGTGACCAATTATTCTATAGGACTGGTGGCATCACTAAAAGTGGGGGTCTAGTATGAAGAGAAGACTGATGACATTTCTTTATAGAACTCCTATATTCAGGAACTGGGAGGAAGGAGAAGAGCTCAAAAAAATATATCTAAACAAGAGTAACCAAAGAAATGTGGTAATGAGATAAATATACAGTCACTAGCCCATCTGTTTCTTGAGGACAGGGACTTTGTTGTCTTCGTTATTCTTTCTCAACATAGAACTGCTCAAGAAATACTTGCCATTCTAACTGGTGTAAGGTGACTAACATAACATAATAAAATAAAATTTAAAAAAAGACATACTTGCCAAATGGATATATGAATATCACAGAAGACAATGGGGAAGACTACTTTTCACAAAAGATAAACATGGACAAATATGGTCTGAAGTTGAAAAGAATTGCATTTGGGAATAACACTGGATGTGGTAATAAAGACGTCATTCATTGGTAATTTCGTCAGAGCAGTATCTATGAAGAGGTGAGGGCAGAAACCAGATTAGAGTAATTGGAGTAGTGAATCAGAATTGGACATGAAGTAGCATAACTGAGTATAAACTAGTCTTCTAACAAAGATTTGGAGTAAAGAGAATGAGAGATATGGAATGGTTTTTTCATGGAAAGGGTTTTTCACAAGAGGTCTCATGCATTTAATAAATACCCATTGATTGTCTTCTATTTACCAGACACTTTGCTGAATGCTGAAGTTTTAGCTAAAGAGAGATTTGAACAGATTTACAGACCAAAGAGAAGGAATCAATGCAAAGAAAAATGGCTGAAAATATAAAAGGTAGAAGGACTGAACTAACAGAGTAAGGTATTAGAAGAGACCAGAAGAGCTGAAAGGGACAGCAGAGATTCAGAGATTAGTCTTCAAAGTAGTGGACAGTTCTTCCTTAGAAACAACAAGTAAGAATGAAAGGAAACGAAGGTAAAAAGAAAGGGACTTTTGAAGTTGGATCACTGAGAGTTAAAATAATTCATATGATTTAAAATCTAGTTTGTATGATATAAGGATAGCTACTCCAGCTTTCTTTTGATGCCATCCTTATGTCAGACAAACTATATTTTAAGCCAAATATTGTAATAAAAGATGAAAAAAGACACTATATGATAATAAAAGGGTCTATCCAACAAGAAGATCTAATAATTGTAAATATTTATGCCCCTAACTTGAGAGCAGCCAAATATATAAACCAGTTAATAACAAAAATAAAGAAACCCATTGATAATAATACAATAATAGTAGGGGACTTTAACACCCCACTCACAGCAATGGACAAATCATCTAAACAGATTAACAAGGGAACAATGGCTTTGAGTGACACACTGGGCCAGATGGACTTCATAGATATATTCAGAGCATTTCATCCTAAAGCAGCAGAATACACAGTCTTTTCAAAGTGTACATGGAACATTCTCCAGAAGAGATCACATACTGGAGCACAAATCAGGTCTCAACTGGTACAAAAAGACTGAGATCATACCATGCATATTTTCAGACCACAACATTATAAAACTTGAAGTCAACCACGAGAAGAAATTTGGAAGGACCACAAATACATGGAAGTTAAAGAACATCCTACTAAAGAATGAAGGGGTCAACCAGGAAACTAAAGAAGAATTAAAAATATTCATGGAAACCAATGAAAATGAAAACACAACTGTTCAAAATCTTTGTGATGCAGCAAAGGTGGTCCTAAGAGGAAAGTATATAACAATACAAGCCTTTCTCAAGAAACAAGAAAGGTCTCAAATACACAACCTAACCCTACACCTAAAGGAGCTGGAGAATGAACAGCAAATAAAGCCTGAACCCAGCAGGAGAAGAGAATAATCAGAGCAGAAATCAATGAAATAGAAACTAAAAGAACAGTAGAACAGATCAATGAAACTAGGAGCTGGTTCTTTGAAAGAATTGATAAGCCCCTGGCCAGACTTATCAAAAAGAAAAGAGAAAGGACCCAAATAAATAAAATCATGAATGAAAGAGGAGAGATCACAAGCAACACCAAAGAAATACAATTATAAGAGAACATTATGAACAATTATATTCCAACAAATTAGGCAATCTTTAAGAAATGGATAAATTCCTAGAAACATATAAATTACCAAAACTGAAACAGGAAGAAATAGAAACTTGAACAGACCCATAACCAGCAAAGAAATTGAATCAGTAATCAAACATCTCCCAATAAACAAGAGCCCAGGGCCAGATGGCTTCCCAGGAGAATTCTACCAAACACTTACAGAAGAATTAATAACTATTCTTCTGAAACTGTTCCAAAAAATAGGAATGTAAGGAAAACTTACAAACTCATTCTTTGAGTCCAGCATTACCTTGATCCCAAAACCAAAGACCCCACTATAAGGAGAATTAAAGATCAATATCACTGATGAACACAGATGCAAAAATTCTCACCAAAATACTAGCTAATAGGATCCAACAGTACATTAAAAGGATTATTCACGATGACCGGATGGGGTTTATTCTTGGGATGCAAGAGTGGTTCAACATCTGCAAGTCAGTCAATGCGATGCACCACATTAATAAAAGGACAAGAAACATATGATCCTCTCAATAGATGCAGAAAAGCATTTGACAAAATATAGCATCTTTTCTTGATAAAAACCCTCCACCGTGTAGGAATAGAGGGAACATACCTCAATATCATAAAAGCCATATAAGAAAGACCCACAGCAAATATCATCCTCAATGGGGAAAAACTGAGAGCTTTTCCTGTAAGGTCAGGAACACAACAGGGATTTCCACTCTCACCACTGTTGCTCAACTAGAAGTCCTAGCCTCAGCCATCAGACAACAAAAAGAAGTAAAAGGCATCCAGATGGGCAAAGAAGGAGTCAAACTCACAGATGACATGATACTTTATGTGGAAAACCCAAAAGACTCCACAAAAATTGCTAGAACTAATACAGGAATTCAGCAAAGTTGTACAATATAAAATCAATGCACAGAAGTCTGTTGCATTTCTATACACTAACAATGAGGCAGAAAGAGAAATCAAGGAATCGATCCCCAACAATTGCACCAAAACCATAAGCTACCTAGGAAAAAAAACTAACCAAAAAGGTGAAGGATCTGTACTCTGAAAACTGTAGAGCACTTATGAAAGAAATTGAGGAAGACACAAAGAAATGGAAAAACATTCTATGTTCATGGATTAGAAGAATGAACAGTGTTAAAATGTTATGCTACCCAAAATAATCTACACATTCAAAGCAATCCTGGTCAAAATGCCATCAGCATTTTTCACAGAGCTGGAATAAACAATCCTAAAATTTGTATGGAACCACAAAAGACCACAAATAGCCAAAATAATGTTGAAAAAGAAAACCAAAGCTGGAGACATCACAATTCCAGATTTCAAGCTGTATTGTCAAGCTATAATCATCAAGACAGTATGGTACTGGCACAAAAACAGACACATAAGTCAATGGAACAGAATAGAAAGCCCAGAAATGGACCCTCAACTCTATGGTCAACTAATCTTTGACAAACCAGGGAAGAATATCCAATGGAAAAAAGCCAGTCTCTTCAACAAATGGTGTTGGGAAAATTGGACAGCCACATTCAGAAGAAAGAAACTGGAGCACTTTCCTACAACATACACAAAAATAAACTCAAAATGGATGAAAAACCTAAATGTTAGACAGGAATCCATCAAAATCCTAGAGGAGAATACAGGCAGCAACCTCTTTGACCTCAGCCACAGCAACTTCTTGCTAACATGTCTCCAAAGGCAAGGGAAACAAAAGTAAAAATGAACTCTTAGGACTTCATCAAGATAAAAAGCTTTTGCACAGCAATGGAAAAAATCAACAAAACTAAAAGGCAACCTACAGAATGGGAGAAGATGTTTGCAAATGTCTAATCAGATTAAGGGCTAATATTCAAATTCTATAAAGAACTTATCAAACTCAACACCCAAGAAACAAAAAATCCAGTCAAGAAACGGGCAGAAGACATGATTCGACATTTCTCCAAAGAAGACATTCAAATGGCTAACAGACGTATGAAATAA
This sequence comes from Callorhinus ursinus, assembly GCF_003265705.2. Taxonomy (NCBI): domain Eukaryota; kingdom Metazoa; phylum Chordata; class Mammalia; order Carnivora; family Otariidae; genus Callorhinus; species Callorhinus ursinus. The sequence goes on from NW_027397095.1 coordinate 5,926,414, forward strand.
TGCTCACCATCACTTAGCATCAGGGAAATACAAATCAAAACCACAGTGAGATATCACCTCACACCAGTCAGAATGGTTAAAATTAACAACTCATGAAACAACAGATGTTCACCTGAATGTGGAGAAAGGGTTATCATTTTACGCTGTTGGTGGGAATGCAACCTGGTGCAGCCACTGTGGAAAACAGTATGGAGAGTCCTCAAAAAGTTAAAAATAGAACTACCCTACAACCCAGCAATTGCCTCACTAGGTATTTCCAAAGGATACAAACATAGTGATTCAAATGGACACATACCCCAATGTTTATTAGCAGCAATGTCCACAATAGCCAAACTATGGAAAGAGCCCAGATATATATATATATATATATATATACCACACACAATGGGATATTACTCCACCATCAAAAGGAATGAAATCTTGCCATTTGCAACCATGTAGATAGAACTAGAGGGTATTATGCTAAGCAAAATAAGTCAGGGAAGGGCAAATACCATATGATTTCACACATATGTGGAACTTAAGAAACAAAACAGATGAACATAGGGGAAGGGAAGGAAAAATAAGATGAAAACAGAGAGGGAGGCAAACCATAAGAGACTATTAACTACAGGAAACAAACTGAGGGTTGCTTGGAGGGGAGGTGGGTCGGGGATGGGGTAATTGGGTGATAGGCATTAAGGAGGGCACTTGATGTAATGAGCACTGGGTGTTGTATGCAACTGATGAATCACTAAATTCTACCCCTGAAACTAATAATACACTATATGATAACTAAATTGAATTTAAATAAAAAATTAAAAAAAAGAATTCATATGAAATGTTTTTTGTCCCCCTCAGAGAAGTGGACAGAAGAAGTCATCTGTTGAAGTTTAAGGCTTGGGGGCCTTGAGAAAAGTGGGATATCTTTGGTATAGGTACCTTGAAAAATTCCCTAAGTGGACTAGACTGGTAAAAAATAAAAGCACTGTCAATCAGGTCTAAAAGTCTGGTCTGTGTTGGACAGCAAGGATTCATGTAAAAGAGCCTATCATGTTATTCACATAATTTTCTCCAGCAATGTTTCTACAACCAGAAGTAGGAAAAGAGTAAATGGGCATTTGAATAAGTTTAATAAACAATTTTTGGGGGGCGTTTGTTGGAAAGACATATGTGAAAGATGAGGAGTAAAGGTTTTGAGGGTAACTGGTGAGAGAATATGATTCAGTTTTTTTTCCAATTTTTTGAGCATTCTGTAGGCTAAACTCACTGTGATAGATGCTTTTCCTTCATGTTCTACTTTAAATCTCATGATATACCTGGTAGATGAGGTTATTATTATTATAGCATCCAATATATGGATAATGAAGCCTTGGCTCAGAAAGGTTGCATACATTTCACAGCTAGATTGAAGGAGAGGTGGAATATAAATCCCTGTCTATCTCCAAATAGCATAAATTGAATCTTTGCAGTTGAGTACATTTATTGTCTTCTTTACTGTTAAAGGGATATTATATGGGAGTGGGGTAAGGGATTAAGGATATTTGGGAGCTAGAGAGGCTTTTCCTTTGTCTCAAAGTGTTAACACCCCTTCCCTTGTTATCCCTGAAGGTAGCTCCCTTATGCTTAGGGGTCTGGGTCAAAAAAATGAGTCAGTTCCTAAGATGATCCTTCTTCTTCTACTTGCTAGGGTGTTATGCATTAGAATGATTCAATTTTGGAGTTAGAATGACCTGGGTTTGGATATTGCTACATACTGATTGTGAAACCTTGAGTAACTTATATAACCTCTCAGAGCCTTAGTTCGTTCTTATGTGTAATGGAGACAATAACTACCTCATAGGATTAAGCAAGATGATACCTATCAATCCCATAGTAGAGTTTTATATGAACACAGTAAATGCCATTATCATACAAAACTGTCATCATTACTATTATTTTTTTTTACCGATTTTATTAACACTGGCTTTATCTTCTTTCATTATTCTGCTCCAGGATTCTTAGATGTTGGAGAAAATTCCTCCCAAAACTGTGATCATATTCATTTCCAATCCCTGAGGCCAAGAAAGCAAGTCAGAATCTCATGGTCCAGAGTATCAGGTGCCTCAGAACATCCTGCATCCAGGTTATTGGACTGGGGCATGAGAGAAGTCAGGTACTTCTGCTGTTAGTGGATAAAGCACCCAGAGACTTAGTTCTCAAACAAGACAGGAAAGAACAGTTGGTTGCATGATAAGCTCAGATATTAGGGACTAAAATCATTTTTTTATTATGTTATGTGAATCAACATAAATTACATCATTAGTTTCTGATGTAGTGTTCTATGATTCATTCTTCGCGTATAACAACCAGTGCTCCATTCAGTACGTGCCCTCTTTAATACCCATCACTAGGCGAACCCATCCCCCCAGCCCTCTCCCCTCTAGAACCCTCAGTTTGTTTCTCAGAGTCCATAGTCTCTCATGGTTCGTCTTCCCCTCCGATTCCCCCCGTTCATTTTTCCCTTCCTGCTATCTTCTATTTTTTTTTAACACATAATGTATTATTTGTTTCAGAGGTACACGTCTGTGATTCAACATCTTACACAATTCACAGTGCTCACCATAGCACATACCCTCCCCAATGTCTATCACCCAGCCACCCCATCCCTCCCACCACCTACCAGCAACCCTCAGTTTGTTTCCTGAGATTAAGAATTACTCATATCAGTGAGGTCATATGATACATGTCTTTCTCTGATTGACTTATTTCACACAGCATAATACCCTCCAGTTCCATCCACGTCGTTGCAAATGGCAAGATCTCATTCTTTTTGATGGCTGCATAATATTCCATTGTGTATATATACCAATTCTTCTTTATCCATTCATCTGTTGATGGACATCTTGGCTCTTTCCACAGTTTGGCTATTGTAGACATTGCTGCTATAAACATCAGGGTGCACATACCCCTTCGGATCCATACATTTGTATCTATGGGGTAAATACCCAGTACTGCAATTGCTGGATCATATGGTAGCTTTATTTTCAACATTTTGAGGAACCTCCATACTGTTTTCCAGAGTGGCTGCACCAGATTGCATTCCCACCAGCAGCGTAGGAGGGTTCCCCCTTTCTCTGCATCCCCGCCAACATCTGTTGTTTCCTGATATGTTAATTTTAGCCATTCTGACTGGTGTGAGGTGGTATCTCATTGAGGTTTGGTTTGGATTTCCCTGATGCTGAATGATGTTGAGCACTTTTTCATGTGTCTGTTTGCCATTTGGATGTCTTCTTTGGAAAAATGTCTGTTCATGTCTTCTGCCAATTTCTTGATTGCATCATTTGTTCTTTGGGAGTTGAGTTTAAGAAGTTCTTTAAGATTTTGGATACTAGCCCTTTATCTGATATGTCATT
>NW_027397095.1:5934787-5939985 GCF_003265705.2 Callorhinus ursinus
GCATCCATGTTCATCAAGGATATTGGTCTGTAATTCTCCTTTTTGATGGGGTCTTTGTCTGGTTTTGGGATCAAGGTAATGGCCTCATAAAACGAGTTTGGATGTTTTCCTTACATTTCTATTTATTGGAACACTTTCTGAAGAATAGGTATTAATTCTTCTTTAAATGTCTGATAGAATTCCCCTGGGAAGCCATCTGGCTCTGGGCGCTTGTTTGTTGGGAGATTTTTGATGACTGCTTCAATTTCCTTAGTGGTTATAGGTCTGTTCAGGTTTTCTATGTCTTCCTGGGCCAGTTTTGGTAGTTGATACATCTCTAGGAATGCATCCATTTCTTCCAGATTATCTAATTTGCTGGCATATATTTGTTCATAATATGTTCTTATAATTGTTTGTACTTGGTGTTGGTTGTGATCTCTCCTCTTTCATTCATGATTTTATTTATTTGGGTCCTTTCTTTTTTCTTTTTGATAAGTCTGGCCAGGGGTTTATCAATCTTGTTTATTCTTTCACAGAACCAGCTCCTAGTTTCGTTGATCTGTTCTACTGTTCTTTTGGTTTCTATTCACTGATTTCTGCTCTGATCTTTATTATTTCTCTTCTCCTGCTGGGTTTAGGCTTTATTTGCTGTTCTTTCTCCAGTTCCTTTATCTGTAGGGTTAGGTTGTATATTTGAGACCTTTCTTGTTTCTTGAGAAAGGCTTGTATTGCTATATACTTTCCTCTTAGTACTGCCTTTGCTGCATCCCAAAGATTTTGAACAGTTGTGTTTTCATTTTCATTAGTTTACATGATTTTTTAAAATTCTTCTTTAATTTCATGGTTGACCCATTCATTCTTTAGTAGGACCCCTCCATGTGTTTGAATTCTTTCTGACTTTCCTCTTGTGATTGAGTTCTAGTTTCAAAGCACTGTGGTCTGAAATTATGCAGGGAATGAGCGCAATCTTTTGGTACCAGTTGAGACCTGTTTTGTGATCTAGGATGTGATCTATTCTGGAGAATGTTCCATGGGCACTAGAGAAGAATGTGTATTCTGTTGCTTTGGGTTGGAATGTTCTGAATATATCTATGAAGTCCACTTGGTCCAATGTGTCATTTAAAGTCTTTATTTCCTTGTTGATCTTTTGCTTAGATGATCTGTCCATTTCACTGTGGGGGCTGTTAAAGTCCCCCACTATTACTGTATTGTTGTCAATGTGTTTCTTTGCTTTTGTTATTAATTGCCTTATATAATTGGCTGCTCCCATGTTAGGGGCATAGATATTTACAATTGTTAGATCTTCTTGTTGGATAGACCCTTTAAGTATGATGTAGTGTCCTTCCTCAACACTTATTACAATCTTTGGTTTAAAATCTAATTTGTCTGATATAAGGATTGCCTCCCCAACTTTCTTTTGGTGTCCATTAGCATGGTAAATGGTTTTTCACCCCTCACTTTCCATCTGGGGGTGTCTTTGGGTCTAAAATGAGTCTCTTGCAGACAGCATATTAATGGGTCTTGTTTTTTTTTTATCCAATCTGATAGCCTGTGTCTTTTGAATGGGGCATTTAGCCCATTTACATTCAGGGTAACTGTAGAAAGACATTAATTTTGTGCCATTATATTGACTGTGAGGTGACTGTTATTGTATATTGTCTGTGTTCCTTTCTGGTCTATGTTACTTTTAGGCTCTCTCTTTGCTTAGAGGACCCCTTTCAGTATTTCTTGTAGGGCTGGTTTCATGTTTGCAAATTCCTTTAGTTTTTGTTTGTCCTGGAAGCTTTTTATCTCTCCTTCTATTTTCAATGACAGTCTAGCTGCATATAGTATTCTTGGCTGCATATTTTTCTCGTTTAGTTCTCTGATGATATCATGTCAGTCCTTTCTGGCCTGCCAGGTCTCTGTGGATAGGTCTGTTGCCAATCTAATGTTTCTACCACTGTAGGTTACAGATCTCTTCTCCCGAGCTGCCTCAGGATTTTCTCTTTGTCTCTGAGACTTGTAAGTTTTACTATTAGGTATCAGGGTGTTGACCAATTTTTATTGATTTTGAGGAGTTTGTCTGTTCCTCCTGGATTTTGATGCTTGTTTCCTTGTCCAAATTAGGGAAGTTCTCTGCTATAATTTGCTCCAATATATCTTCTGCCCCTCTCTCTCTTCTTCTTCTGGGATCCCAATTATTCTAATATTGTTTCGTCTTATGGTGTCACTTATCTCTGGAATTCTGCCCTCGTGATCCAGTAGTTGTTTATCTCTCTTTTTCTCAGCTTCTTTATTTTCCATCATTTGGTCTTCTATATCACTGATTCTGTCTATTTCCTCATTTATGCTAGCAGTTAGAACCTCCATTTTTTATTGCACCTCATTAATAGCCTTTTTTATTTCAACCTGGGTAGATTTTAGTTCTTTTATTTCTCCAGAAAGGGTTTCTCTAATATCTTCCATGCTTTTTTCAAGCCCAGCTAGTATCTTTAAAATCATCATTCTGAACTCTAGTTCCAACATCTTAGTAATGTCCGTATTGATTAGGTCCCTGGCAGTCAGTACTGCCTCTTGTTCTTTTTATTGAGGTGATTTTTTTTCCATCTTGTCATTTTCTCCATAGGAGAATAGATGAATGAGAGAACAAAATGCTAAAATTGTAACAACAACCCTAGAAAAATATGCACTAAACAAATCAGAAGAGACCTGAAACCAGGGGAAAAGAAAGGGAAAGAAAGAAAAAGAAAGAAAGAGAAAAAATTGACAAACAAACAAAAAAACAGAATATGATCAAATATGATCAAGATGGTACATAGATCAATGCCACACCCTACCTATGGTGCGTATTTTGGTCTCTTAGAAGAAAGTGCCTCCCAAAATTTTAAAGAAAGAAAAACATATTTACAAAAATAAGGGTAAATACGATGAAGGGATGGAATATGACTGTAAAGATGAAAATTATAAAAGATTTTATAAAAGGAATTGATAAGAAGTTGGTTAAAAAAAGAACGAAGTGGATTTTTAAAAAATAGAGAGAATGTGATCAGGCAGGAGGCTAGAACAAAGCCATACACTAGATATTTAGGGTATATTTTGGTCTGTTAGAAGAAACTGTATCCCAAAATTTTAAAGAGAGAACAACTTATATACCCAAAATAAGGTTAACTGCTATGAAGGGTTAGAATATGACTTTAAAAATGAAAAATAAAAAAGATTTTTTAAAAAAGGGATTGATAAAATGTTGGTTGAAAAAGGGAAAAAGAGAAATTCAAAAAGAAAAAAAGTTTAAAAAAATTAACTTTGAAAGAGTAGAGAATCATGGGGAAAAAGTCATGAATTCTATGTGCAGTATTCCCCTAGCATTGGCATTCTGCTGTTCTCATTGATCGGTAAACTTGGTCTTGGCAGGCTGTTCTTGCTTATCTTCTGGGGGAGGGGCCTGTTGCCATGGTTCTCAAATGTCTTTGCCCGAGTCGGAATTGCCCCGCCCTTGCCTGGTCTGGGCTAAGTAATCTGCCCGGCTTTATTCTCGGGAGCTTTTGTTCCCTGCAAGCTTTCTGTACAGCGTTGGAGGATGAGAGTGAAAATGGCAGCTTCCCAATCTCCGCCCCAGAGGATCTGAGAACTCGGGGCCCCATTCCTCAGTGCACCCCCAGAGAAAAGTAGTCAATCACTCCCGTCTCCCCGGTCTCCGGCACACTCTGTGCTCACCCAGCCTGTAACCAAGCGTTTCTGTCTGTGGCACATGACCCCATTTGGAGTCTGTAAATGCAGCAGATTCCTGCAGTGTGCTCCCACACCGCTTCTCCCAGGGGAGGATGGGGAGTCTCCCTGTATCTGTTGCTTGTTGGGTCCCTGCTGGAAGAGCAGTGGCCCTACTGCTGCGGATCACAGTTTATGGCAACCCCGAGCTGAGGGCCCACCCCTCGGCTCCGTCTCTGCAGCCAGCTTCCCCACTCCAATACCTGGGAGCTCTGCTGCACTCAGGCGCCCCTGGTCTTTCTGTGACCCCGTGGGTCCTGAGACCACACTGTCCCAGCGAGGTTTCCACCCCTGCTTAGCCACTGGATTGATGTCCCTCAGCAGAGCCGACTTCTAAAAGTTCTGATTTTGTGCTCTGCTACTCTTATCACTTGCCGGTAGCAGCTGATGGAGGCCCCCTCCCCTGCCGTCTGTCTTCCTGAATATTGCCTTGGATTCACTTCACATGCCCTACCTTCCAGAAAGTGGTCGCTTTTCTGTTCATAAAGTTGCTGCTATTCTTTTCTTCGATCTCCTGTTGAGTTTGTAGGTGTTCAGAATGGTTTGATCCCTATATAGCTGAATTCCTGGGACAAGACGAAATTTAGGTCTCCTACTCCTCCACCATCTTGCTCCTCCCCTCTGGGACTAAAATCTTAAACATGTGTTTCCTTTAGTTTATGTAGCAATGATGGTTAAATGGGGTCAGCACAAAACATTCACGATGATGCTTAAAACTAGAATTATAAAGAGAAATCAATGAAGTTATTTTCATCACTCTCTGCTTTTTAATTCTTTCGTGATCTGGCTCTTCCCTCATTTTCCAACCTTATTCCTGCTTTACTTCAGCAGTAATGAGCTGCTTGCCTTTTCCTCACACATATTACACAATATTTTTGCTGCCACTATGTCTTTGCTCCTATAGTTTGTTTGTACTTACTGCATTCCCATCCTTTTCCTACTTTTACTTCTCCAGAAGAATCAACTCGTGTATCACCTCCTCCAGAGAGATTTATCTGTCTACTTCCCATACCCCAAACTGGCTTTTCCACTCAAAATATATTGTGCATATTTGTACCATGGTACTTCTAAATCATTTTATCAATTTATTTTCTCCCTCTGGACTTTGAGTTTCTGGAGGACCAGGATGGTGTCTTATTTATGTTTGTACTCATAACATATAGTGTGGCATTTAGCACAGAGTTAATATTCAGTAAATATATATTTAAAAAACATATGAGTTTACATATAACATAGGGCTATTATGTCATTTAATGTGCATTGGATGACAACTTTGTTGCACGTTTTATTGGATTACATCAGTCATCTCTATGTATGCTCAGGCTTCATAATTTGTTGCTGATATAGCATGGCTGTCTACTCACAACCTAAAAAATTACTGGAAACACTGCTTATGAGGCACACAGTTTTCTTTCTTTCTTTCTTTCTTTCTTTCTTTCTTTCTTTCTTTCTTTCTTTCTTTCATTAGTTCA
>NW_027397095.1:5940085-6016510 GCF_003265705.2 Callorhinus ursinus
ATTAGTTCAGTTTGCCAGCATATAGTACATCTTTGGTTTTTGATGTCGTGTTCAATGGTTCATTAGTTGCCTATAACACCCAGTGCTCATCACAACACATGCCCTCCTTAGTACCTATCACCCGGTTACACCATCCCTCCACCCCCCCCTCTGTAACCTTCGTTTTGTTTCCTGGAGTCCAGAGTCTCTCATAGTTTGTCTCCCTCTCTGATTTCTGCCCATTCAGTTTTCCTCCCTTCTCCTGTGGTCCTCTGCACTACTCCTTATGTTCCACATATGAGTGAAACCATATGATAGTTGTCTTTCCCTTCTTGAATTATTTCACTTAGCATAATCCCCTCCAGATCCGTCCATGTCAATGCAAATTGTGTGTATTCATCCTTTCTGATGGCTGAGTAATATTCCATTGTATATTTTTACCACATCTTCTTTATCCATTCATCCGTGAAGGACATCTCAGCTCCTTCCACAATTTGGCTATTGTGGACATTGCTGCTATGAACATTGGGGTGCATGTGCCCCTTCTTTTCACTACATCTGTTTTGTTGGGTAAATACCTAGTAGTGCTATTACTGGGTTGTAGGGTAACTCTATTTTTAGCATCTTGAGAAATCTCCATACTATTTTCCAGAGTGGCTGTACCAACTTGCATTCCCACCAAAAGTGTAAGAGGGTTCCCCTTTCTCCACATCCTCGCCAACACTTGTTTCCTATCTTGTTAATTTTTGCCGTTCTAACTGGTATAAGGTGGTATCTCATTGTGGTTTTGATTTGTATTTCCATGATGGCTAATGATGTTGAACATTTTTTTATGCGTCTCTTAGCCATTTGTATGTCTTCTTTGTAGAACTGTCTGTTCATGTCTTCTGCCCATTCCTTGACTTGGTTATTTATTTTTTGGGTGTTGAGTTTGAGAAGATCTTTATAGATCTTGGATACCAGCCCTTTATCTGTAATGTCATTTACAAATATCTTCTCCCATTCTGTGGATTGCCTCTAGTTTTGTTGACTGTCTACTTTGCTGTGCAGAAGCTTTTTATCTTGATGATGTCCCAAAAGTTCATTTTGTTTTTATTTCCTTTGCCTTTAGAAACGTGACTTGAAAGAAGCTGCTGTGGCCAATGTCAAAGAGGTTACTGCCTATGTTCTCCTCTAAGATTTTGATGGATTCCTGTCTCACATTGAGGTCTTTCATCCATTTTGAGTTTACCTTTGTGTATAGTGTAAGAGAATGTTCTAATTTCATTCTTCTCCATGTGGTTGTCCAGTTTTCAAAGGGCCATTTATTGAAGAGACTGTTTTGTTTCCCCCATTGGATGTTCTTTCCTGCTTTGTCAAAGATTAGTTGACCATAGAGTTGAAGGTCCATATCTGGGCTCTCTATTCTGTTCCACTGATCTATGTGTCTGTTTTTATGCCAATACCATATGGTCTTGATGACTACAGCTTTGTAATATAGCTTGAAGTCAGGCATTGTGATGCCCCCGGCTTTGGTTTTCTTTTTCAACATACCCCAGTGATTCAGGGTCTTTTCTGATGCCATACAAATTTTAGGATTGTTTGTTACAGCTCTGTAAAAAATGTCAATGGTATTTTGATAGACATTGCACTGAAAGTGTAAATTGCTCTGAGCAGCATAGTCATTTTAATGTTGTTTATTTTTCCAATCCATGAGCATGGGATGTTTTTCCATCTCTTTGTGTCTTCCTTGATTTCTTTCATAAGTGTTCTGTAGTTTCTAAAGTATAGATCCTTTATGTCTTTGGTTAGGTTTATTCTTAGGTATCTTATGGTTTGTGGAGCTCTTGTAAATGGAATTGATTCCTTAATTTCTGTTTCTACAGTTACATTGTTAGCATATAGAAAAGCAACTGATTTCTGTCCATTGATTTTTTTATCCTGCCACGTTGCTGAATTGCTGTATGAGTTCTAATAACTTGGGGGTGGAGTCTTTGGGTTTCCTTTTTTTTTCTTTTGTTTATAGTTTTATTTTAGTATATTTTGTTAGTCGCCATATATTACATTAGTTTTTGATGTAGTGATCCATGATTCATTGTTTTCATAAAACACCCAGTGCTCCATGCAGTGCATGCCCTCCTTAATATCCATCACTGGGCTGAACCAACCCGCCACCCCCTCCCCTCTAAAGCCTCAGTTTGTTTCTCAGAGTCCATGGTCTCTCATGGTTCGTCTCCCCCTCCAATTCCCCCCCCCCACCGCTTCATTTTTCCCTTCCTTCTCCTAATGTCCTCCATGCTATTCCTTATGTTCCACAAATAAGTGAAACCATATGATAATTGACTTTCTCTGCTTGACTTATTTCACTTAGCATAATCTCTTCCAGGCCAACCTATGTTGATATAAAAGTTGGGTATTCACCCTTTCTGATGGCTGAGTAATATTCCCTTGTATATATGGACCACATCCTCTTTATCCATTTGTCATCTGTTGAAGGGCATCTTGGGTCTTTCCACAGTTTGGCTATTGTGGGCATTGCTGCTATGAACATTGGGGTGCATATGGCCTTTCATTTCACCACATCTGTGTCTTTGGGGTAAATACCCAGTAGTGCAATTGCTGGGTCATAGGGTAGGTCTATTTTTAATTTTTTGAGGCACCTCCACACTGTTTTCCAAAGTGGTTGTACCAACTTGCCTTCCCACCAAGAGTATAAGAGGGTTCCCCTTTCTCCACAAACTCTCCAACATTTGTTGTTTATTGCCTAGTCAATTTTTGCCATTCCAACTGGTTTAAGGTGTTATCTCAATGTGGTTTTGATTGGAATTTCCCTAATGGCTAATGACAATGAACATTTTTTTCATGTGTCTCTTAGTCATTTGTATGTCTTTTTGGAGAAGTGACTGTTCATGTTTTTTGGCCATTTTTTGACTTGATTATTTGTTTTTTGGGTGTTGAGTTTGAGAAGTTTTTTATAGATCTTGGATACGAACCTCTTATCTGTAGTGTCATTGGCAAATATCTTTTCCCATTCCATGGGTTGCCTTTTTGTTTTGTTTACTATTTCCTTTGCTGTGCAAAAGCTTTTAGTTCATTTTTGCTTTTGTTTCCCTAGCCTTTGGAAATGTATCTTGAAAGAAGTTGCTGTGGCCAGTGTCGAAGAGGTTACTGCCTATGTTCTCCTCTAGGATTTTGATGGATTCCTGTCTCACATTGAGATCTTTCATCCGTTTTGATTTTATCTTTGTGTATGGTGTTAGAGAAAGGTCGAGGTTCAATCCTCTGCATGTGGCTGTTCAATTTTTCCAGCACCATTTATTGAAGAGAATTTTTCCCATTGCATATTTTTTCCTGCTTTGTCGAAGAATATTTGACCATAGAGATGACGGTCCATATCTGGACTCCCTATTCTGTTCCATTGGTCTATATGTCTGCTTTTGTGCCAGTACCATGCTGTCTTGGTGATCACTGCTTTGTAATATAGCTTGAAATCGGGCAACGTGATGCCCCCAGCTTTGTTTTTCTTTTTCAACATTTCCTTGGATATTCATGGGTCTTTTCTGATTCCATACAAATTTTAGGATTGTTTGTTCCAGCACTTTGAAAAATGTCATTGGAATTTTGATTAGGATGGCATTGAAGGTATAGATTGCTCTAGGTAGCATAGACATTTTTAAAAAATTTTTATTGTTATGTTAATCACCATATATTACATCATTAGTTTTTGATGTAGTGTTCCATGATTCATTGTTTGTTCATAGCACCCAGTGCTCCATGCAGAATGTGCCCTCTTTAATACCCATCACCAGGCTAACCCATCCCCCTACCCTCCTCCCCTCTAGAACCCTCAGTTTGTTTTTCAAAGTCCATCATCTGTCATGGTTCGTCTCCCCCTCTGACTTACTCCCCTTCATTCTTCCTCTCCTGTTATCTTCTTCTTTTTCTTTTTTCTTAAAATATGTTGCGTTATTTGTTTCAGAAGTACAGATCTGTGATTCAACAGTCTTGCACAATTCACAGCACTCACCGTAGCACATACCCTCCCCAATGTCTATCACCCAGCCACCCCATCCCTCCCACCCCCAACCACTCCAGTAACACTCAGTTTGTTTCCTGAGATTAAGAATTCCTCATATCAGTGAGGTCATATGATACATGTCTTTCTCTGATTGACTTATTTCACTAAGCATAAGACCCTCCAGTTCCATCCACGTCGTTGTAAATAGCAAGATCTCATTCCTTTTGATGGCTGCATAATATTCCATTGTGTATATATACCACATCTTCTTTATCCATTCATCTGTCAATGGACATCTTGGCTCTTTCCACAGTTTGGCTATTGTGGACATTGCTAGCATAGACATTTTAACAATGTTTATTCTTCTGATCCATGAGCATGGAATGTTTTTCCATCTTTTTGTGCCTTCTTCAATTTCTTTCATGAGTGTTCTGTAGTTCATAGAGTATAGATCATTGACCTCTTTGGTTAGGTTTATTCCATGGTATTTGATGGTTTTTGGTGTTATTGTAAATAGAATCGTTTCTCTAATTTCTCTTTCTACAGTTGCATTGTGAGTGTATAAGAAAGCAACTCATTTCTGTGCATTGATTTTGTATCCAAGCACATTACTGAATTGCTGGATGAGTTCTAGTAATTTGGGGGTGCACTCTTTTGGATTTTCCACATAAAGTATCATGTCATCTGTGAAGAGAGAGAGTTTGACTTCTTTGCCAATCTCAGTACGTTTTATTTCTTTTTGTTGTCTGATTGCTGTTGCTAGGACTTCTCCTACTATGTTGAAAAATAGTAGCAAGAGTGGGCATCCTTGGCATGATCCTGATCTTAAGGGAAAGGCTCTCAGCTTTTCCCCATTGAGGATATTTGCTGTCGGTTTTTGTTAGATGGATTTTATGAAATTGAGGAATGTTCCTTCTATCCTTATACTCTGAATTGTTTTAATCAGGAAAGGATGCTATATTTTGTCAAATGCTTCTTCTGCATCAATTGAAAGGACAGTATGGTTCTTCTCTCTCCTCTTTAATGTGTTCTCACATTGATTGATTTGTGAATGTTGAACCACCCTTGCATCCAGGGGAGAAATCCCACTTAGTCGTGGTGGATGATCCTTTTAGTGTATTGTTGGACCCTATTAGCAAGGATTTTGTCGAGGATTTTGGAATCCATATTCATCAGGGATATTGGTCTGAAATTCTCCTTTTTTAAAAAGATTTTATTTATTTGACAGAGAGAGAGACAGCGAGAGAGGGAACACAATTAGGGGGAGTGGGAGAGGGAGAAGAGGACTTCCCGTGGACCAGGGAACCTGATGCGGGACTCGATCCCAGGACCCTGGGATCATGACCTGAGCTGAAGGCAGACGCTTAATGACTGAGCCACCCAGGCACCCCTGAAATTCTCCTTTTTGATGGGGTCTTTGCCTGGTTTGGGGATTAAAGTCATGCTGGCTTCATAGAATGAGTTTGGAAGTTTTCCTTCTGTTTCTATTTTTTGAAACAGCCTCAGTAGAACAGGTATCATTTCTTCTTTGAATGTTTGGTAGAATTCCCCAGGGAATCCATCAGGCCCTGGACTCTTGTTTTTTGGGAGGTTTTGGATCACTGCTTCAATCTCATTTCTGGTTATTGGCCTATTCAGGTTGTCAATTTCTTCCTGTTTCAGTCTTGGCAGCTTATAGGTTTCCAGGAAGGCCTCCATTTCATCCAGATTGCTCAGTTTCTTGGCATATAGTTGTTGATAATAATTTCTAATAATTGTTTCTATTCCCTTGGTGTTAATCACGATCTGTCTCCTTTCGTTCATAATTTTATTAATTTGGGTCCTTTCTCTTTTCTTTTGGATAAGTCTGCCCAGTGGTTTATTGATCTTATTAATTCTTTCTAGGAACCAGCTTCTAGTTTCGTTGATCTGATCTGTGTTTCTAGTTTTTAACTCATTGATCTCTGCTTTAATTTTAATTATTTCTCTTCTAATGCATGGCTTAGGCATCGTTTGTTGCTTTTTCTCTAGTTCTTTAAGGTGTAGAGTTAGTTGGTGAATTCGGGATTTTTCTATTTTTCTGAGTGAGGCTTGGATGGCTATGTATTTCCCCCTTAGGACTGCCTTTGCAGTATCCCATAGGTTTTGAACCAAGGTGTTTTTGTTCTCATTGGTTTCCATGAATTGTTTAAGTTCTTTAATTTCCTGGTTGACCCAAACATTCTAGAGCAGAGTGGTCTTTAGCTTCCTATTGTTTGAATTTCTTCCAAATGTTTTCTTGTCATTGAGTTCCAGTTTTAAAGCATCATTGTCTGAGAATATGCAGGGGAGAATCTCAATCTTTTGGTATCGGTTGAGACCTAATTTGTGACCCAGTATGTGGTCTATTCTGGAGAAAGTTCCATGTGTGCTCAAGAAGAATGAGTATTCTGTTGTTTTAAGGTAGAATGTTCTGTATATATCTATGAGGTCCATCTGGCCTAGTGTATCATTCAAAGCTCTTGTTTCTTGATTTTCTGCTTAGGTGATCTGTCCATTGGTAAGAGTGGAGTATTGAGGTCTCCTACAAGTAACGTATTATTATAATATGACTCTTTATTTTGGTTAACAGTTGACTTATGTTGATGGCAGCGCCCATATTGGGGGTGTAGACATTTACAATTGTTATATCTTCTTATTGGATAGACACTTTAAGAATGATAGTGTCCTTCTGTGTCTCTAACTACAGTCTTTAGTTTAAAATCTATTTTGTCTGATTTAAGAATTGCTACCCCAGCTTTCTTTTGAAGTCCGTTGGCATGGAAGATGGATTTCCATCCCTTCACTTTCAGTCTGAATGTATCTTTAGGTTCAAAGTGAGTCTCTTGTTGACAGCATATGGATGGGTTCTGTCTTTTTATCCAATCTGCAATCCTGTGCCTTTTTATGGGGGCATTTATGCTGTTTACATTGAGTGATTATTGAAAGGTATGAATTTATTGTCATCATATTGCCTTTGAAGACCTTATTTTTATAGATTGTCCCTGTAAATTTCTTTTCTATATCAATTTTGGGGTCTTTCTCCTTTTATAGAACCCCCCTTAATATTACTTGCAGGGCTGGCTTAGTGGTCACATATTCTTTCAGTTTCTGCTGGTCTTGGAAGCTCTGTATCTCTCCATCCATTCTTAATAACAGCCTTGCCGGATAAAGTATTATTTGCTGCCTTTTCTTCTCGTTTAGTACCCTGAATATGTCTTGCCAGCCCTTTCTGGCTTGCCAGGTTTCTGTGGATAGGTCTGACGTTATTCTGATGTTCCTCCCTCTGTATGTAAGGAATCTTTTCCCCCTAACTGCCCTTAAGATGATTTCTTTGGTTCTAAGATTTGCGAGTTTTACTATTACATGCCGGGGTGTTGGCCTGTTTTCCTTGATCTTGGGCAGCGTCCTCTCTGCCTCTAGGATGTGAATGTTTGTTTCATTCCCCAGATTAGGGAAGTTCTCATCTACAATTTGCTCAAATATATCTTCTAGTCCTCTCTCTGCACCCTCTCAGGGATCCCAATAATTCTGACATTGGAACGTTTCATGGTGTCACTTATTTTCTGATTCTGTTTTCATGGATTTTGAGTTGTTTTTCCTGGCCTCCTCTTTTCCCTTTTTGTTCTATTAATTGGTCTTCTAGGTCACTAATTTGTTCTTCTACCTTGCTTTCCTTAGCTGTTAGATTATCTAGATTAGATTGGATCTCACTGGTAGCATTTTTAAGTTCTGCCAATTCAGCTTTCATTTCTGCCCTTAGAGACTCTATGTTGTCAGTAATCGATTTCTCCCTTCTAGCTATTGTCTTCACAATTGCTACCCTGAATTCCATCCCTGACATCTTGGTTTTATCTGTATCCATTTGTAAATCTGTGGCAGAAGTCACGCCTCTGAGTCTTTCCTATTTTGGGGGTTCCTCCTCGTAGTCATTCTTTTGAGGGGTGGTTGAGGGAATATATAGAGTCCACATTATTGACCATAACCCAAGCAAGATGCACCTGCTTTTTAGGGAACTCGGGGTTCCTGGCCTCTTGTCTTCCCAGCCTGTCTTCCGGGGGAGGGGTCCGCTGTGCTGTTACTCAAGCAACCCTATTTGGGCAGATTTGCCCTGCCCCTGTGATGGGGGATGGGCTCAGTGAAAAACAGTTTTGGGGGGCTTTTGTTCTCTGGTAGCTTTCCCTGACATCTTTCTGTGTCTCTTCCGAGAGTCAGAGCAGAAGACACCATTTCCAACCCTCTGCCTCAGAGCAGAGAGATCACAGTCTGCTCTTCAGTGAGCTCTCCAGGCTGCACTATCTCTGTTTCTGTATGTGCTGCTATAAACTGTAGTGTCCTGGGTTGTGTGCCCCTCAGCAGTGCTCCCAGTCCTTGCCTCTGGTTCAGGGCATGTCTCTGCCCTTTGTGCTTCGAAATCCACCAGTCACCGTGTTTGCACGTGTCGCCCCCCCGCTCTGGGTTTCTGTCTGGGGGCTGTCCTAAAGTCCTTTTCCTGTTGCTAGTGCTCTGTGAGTCTGTGCCCTGTCCCAAGCCCAGGAGGCTATCACTCACCAGCGGTGTAGGCTCCCTCCCTCTTCCATTTATCCTTCGATACCTGCCTGTGGAATCATGGCTCCCCGCTTAGTACCTCGAAATCAACCGCCTGTGATATTCTGTTTGTAGAGATCCAGATCTATCTTCTTACATCTCAGGCTGATTTCATAGGTGTTCACAGTGGTCTGGTAGATATCCAGCTCAATTCTGGGGACTGGTTGGAATATGGTCTCTTACTACTCTGTCATATTTTCCCCATTCTGAGTCTTTTGGGTTTTCCACATAAAGTATCATGTCATCTATGAAGAAAGAGAGTTTGACTTCTTTTTTACCAATTTGAATGCCTTTATTTCTTTTTGTTTTCTGATTGGTGAGGCTAGGACCTCTAGTACTATGTTGAATAATAATGGTGAGAGTGGGCATCCCTGTCGTGTTCCTGACCTTAAGGGAAAATCTCTCAGCTTTTTCCCTTTGAGAATGATATTCACTGTGGGATTTTTTGTAGATGGCTTTCATGATATTGAGGTATGTTCCCTTTATCCCTATATTTTGAAGAATTTTAATCAGGAAAGGATGCTATATTTTTCACATGCTTTTTCTGCATCAATTGAGAGGATCATATGGTTCTTGTCTTTTCTTTTATTAACATGCTCTATCACATTAATTGTTTTGCAAATGTTGAGCCACACTTGCATCCCGGGGAATAAATCCCACCTGGTCGTGGCGAATAATCCTTTTAATGTACTGTTGGATCCTATTGGCTAGACTCTTGTTGAGTATTTTGGCATCCATGTTCATCAGGGATATTGGTCTGTAATTCTCCTTTTTGATGGGGTCTTTGCCTGGTTTTGGGGTCAGGGTAATGCTAGCCTCATAGAATGAGTTTGAAAGTTTTCCTTCTATTTCTATTTTTTGAAGCAGGTTCAGTAGAACAGGTATTATTTCTTCTTTAAATGTTTGGTAGAATTCCCCTGTGAAGTCATCTGGCCCAGGACTCTTGTTTTTTGGGAGGTTTTTCATTACTGCTTCACTTTCCTTGCTGGTTATTGGTCTGTTCAGATTGTCTATTTCTTCCTGTTTCAGCCTTTGTAATTTATAAGTTTATAGGAATGCATCCATTTCTTCTAGATTGCTTAATTTGTTGGCATATAGTTGCTGGTAATAATGTCTAATAATTGTTTCTGTCCTTGGTGTTAGTTGTGATCTCTCCCCTTCCAGTCATGATTTTATTAATTTGGGTCCTTTCACTTTTGTTCTTTGGATAAGTCTGGCCAGCAATTTATCGATCTTATTAATTCTTTCAAAGAATCAACTTCTAGTTTCAGTGATCTGTTCTACTGTTTTTCTGGTTTCTATTTCATTGATCTCTGCTCTAATCTTTATTATTTATGTTCTCCTGCTTGGTTTAGGCCTTATTTTCTCTTCTTTCTCCAGGTCCTTTAGGTATAAGATTAGCTTATGCAGTTGGGATTTTTCTACTTTTTTTGAGTGATGCTTGGATGGCTATATATTTCCCTCTTAGGATCACCTTTGCAGGTTTTGTTTTCATTCTCATTAGTTTCAATGAATTGTTTGAGTTCATCTTTAATTTCCTAGTTGACTCAATCATTCTTTAGCAGGATGTCTTTAACTTCCAAGTGTTTGAGTTACTCCCACATTTCTCCTTGTTGTTGAGTTCCAGTTTCACAGCATTGTGGTTTGAAAATATGCATGGTATAATGTCAATCTTTTGGTATCAGTTGATACCTGATTTGTGACTCAATATGTGTCTATTCTGGAGAAAGTTCCATGTGTACTTGGGAAGAAAGAGTATTCTATTCTTTTAGGATGGGATATTCTGCATATATCTACAAAGTCCATCTGTTCTAATGTGTCCTTCAGAGCTCTTGTTTCTTTGTTGATCTGCTTAGAGGATCTATCCATTGCTGTGAGTGGAGTGTTTAGGTCTCCTACTTTTAATGTATTATTATCCATATGCTTCTTTATTTTGGTTATTAATTTGTTTATAAAATTGACTGCTCCCATGTTGGGGTCATAGATATTTACAATTTTTAGAACTTCTTGTTGGATAGACTCCTTTAAGTATGATATAGTGTCCCTCTACTTCCCTTACTACAGTCTTTGGTTTAAAATCTAATTTGTTTGATATGAGAATTGCTACCCCAGCTTTCTTTTGAAGTCTGTTCACATTGTAAATGGTTCTCCATCCCCTCACTTTCAATCTGGAGGTGTCTAGGTTCAAAATGAGTCTCTTGTTGACAGCATATGGATGGGTCCTGCTTTTTTATCCAATCTGAAACCCTGCGACTCTTGATGGCAACATTTAGCCTGTTCATGTTGAGAGTAACTATTGAAAGATTTGAATTTAGTGTCATTGTATTGCCTGTAATTCCGTGTTTCCATAGGTTTTCTTTTTCTTTCTGGTCAGTGTGACTCTTAGGATTTCTCTTTGCTTACAAAATTCCCCTTAATATTTTCTGCAGGACTGACTCTGTGGTCACATATTCTTTCAGTTTCTGAGCCTGAAAGCTCTTTATCTGTCCATCCATTCTGAATGACAGTCTTACTGGTAATGTATTCTTGGCTGCATGTTCTTTTCATTTAGTTCCCTGAATATGTCTTGCCAGCCCTTTCTGGCTTGCCCCATCTCTGTGCACAGGTCTGATGTTATACTGATGTTCCTCCCTCTGTACCTAAGAAATCTCTTCCCTCTAGCTGCTCTCAGGATAGCTTCCTTGGCTCTAAGACTTGTAAGATTCACTGTTACATGTCAGGGTGTTGGTCTATTTTTTTATTGATTTTGGGAGAGGTCTTCTCTCTCTCTTGGACACGAATGCTTGTTTCCTTCCCCAGATTATGGAAGTTCTCAGCTATGATTTGCTCAAATATACCTTCTAATCCTCTCTCTCTCTCCATCCCCTTGGGGATCCCAATAATTCTGACATTGGAACATTTCATGGCATCATTGATCCTCTAAGTATATTTGCATCACTACTAGCTGCCTATCCCTATCTTCTTTAGCGTCCTTCCTTTCTGTCAGTCTATCTCTTAGGTCACTAATTCGTTCTTCTGCTTCATTTACCCTGGCTATTAGAGGATCCAGTTTAGATTGCATTTCATTCATAGCATTTTTAAGTTCAGCCTGATTAGATCTCATTTCTGCCCTTAGAGACTTCATGATTGCTATCCTGAAGTCTATCTCTGTCTTCTTGCTTATATCCATATCCATTAGTTCTGTGGCAGAGGACATTGTCTCTTGTTCTTTTCTTTGTTGGGAGTTCCTCTTCCTAGTCATTCTGTTGTGGTATGGTTGAGTGAATGGACCAAGTCCAAAATATCAGTCACGACCCAAGCTATATGCACCCTAGAAAAATCCGGAGTGGTCAGACACCACCATTGAGAAAACAGCCAAAATGAAACATAAGAGTAAAATTAAAAAATTGAAAAATTTCTTAAAAATTAAAAAATAAATTAAAGAGGGGAGGGGGGCTATAATCTCTCAGTGTGGACAAAGTAGGGTGTTTCAGTTGTTCCTGGGTGTATTTTGGTCTCTGTGTTAGAGGACACTATGTCCCAAAATTACTAGGAAAGTAGAACTTGTATATATAAAAAGGTAAAACTGAGTAGAGTGAAACACAGGCTAAAATAAAGCATATATCTATAAAAAAAATAGGTGTGTAAAAATACAAGTTCAAAAAGTGACTATGAAAAATGAGTTGGTATAATAGACATCTAGTTGAAATGAGGAGAAAGTATAAAGAAAAATATGGTGGGGGAAACGTCATGAAAAAAGGAAAAAAAAAGAAAGAAAAGGAGAATTATATCTGAAAGATAAGCAGGTAATGAGGCCATACCTGGAGCTCAATATACAATTTTCCCCTAGCATTTGAGATTACAGTCTTAGAGGATGCAAAGGATTGTTATCCACCCATTCACCAGCCTGTCTTCTCAGGGAGGGGCCTGCTGAGCTGTTTCTCAGGTAACCCTGCCTGTGTGGAGTTTCCCCACCTGCTGTCAGGGGGATGGGCTCAGTGGAAACAGGACCTCTTTTTGGCTTTTGTTCCCCAGAGCCTTTCTGTGCCTTTTCAGGGGATCAGAGCAAAAATGGCTGCATTCAAACCTCTGGCCCAAAGCAGAAAATTTGCAGTCTGTCCTCTTTAATAAACTCTCCAGGACAAACAGTCTGCACTTCTGCTTGTGCCTCTGAAAACTTCAGTCTCCCATGGTGTGTGCCCATAGCCACTCTCCCAGAAGTGTTTTCAGGGGTCCGGGAGTGCCTCTGCCCTCTGTGATTTTAAAATCTCAAGAGGCTGCAAGCTCACGTGCACCTGAAGCTCTGGAATCAGGTCTGGGTTCCACCCTAAAGCCCTTTCCAGGCCACTACTGCTCTGCAAGTTTTTGCCCAGTCACTTGTGCAGGTTTCAGATTTTTTCAGGCTGTTCGAGGAAATAGCAGATATTGACCCACCCAGTTTGTGGTTTCTGGCAATCTGAGCTGAGGGTCTCTTCCTGGGCTTGCTGACCATAACCTGCTTCCTGGCTCCAGTGCTCAGGCCCTCTACCATTTTAGGAATCTCCTTTTGCTCTGTGGTCCCTCATAACCTGAGACCACAATGCCCTACCTAGAATTCTGCCTTTTCACTTCCAGAGCCCCCTTTCAGAGAGGGATATCTCTCCCTAGAGCAGACTTCTAAGGGTTCCATTTTTATGTTCCGGTGTTATGGTGTTATAGCACTTTCCATGTGTCAGCTTATGGTGGCTCCCTCCCCCTTCTCTTTATCTTCTGATATCTCCCCATAGTTTCATGACTCTGCATGGTTTACCTTGCTGAAGGCCATCACTTTTCTGCTTGTAGAGATCCAGATATATATTCTTACATCTCAGGCTGATTTCATGGGTGTTCAAAATGGTTTCATAGCTATCCAGCTAAATTCAGGGGACCAGTTGAAATGGGGTCCCCTTCTGCTCTGCCATCTTGCCTTCCTCTCTCCACACATTTTTCTTCATAGTTTTTTTGTTCCTTAACCTCTAGGGATTTCTGAATTGCTGTATACTATCTAGTTTGGAACGAAATCCCAAAGAATGCAGCCTCCTGCAAAACAAGTTAAAAATAAATATATAATATTTCAATGGCCATATTTCATTATATAAGTGAAAACCAATTTACCTGACCTCCTATCACCAGTAACTCTCCATTAACTGGTTCCTTTCCACAGTCTATTCAAAGAGAACTGATGTTCATAACACGAGCCCTGAGACCCTGTGGCTTCATGAAGTGCCTTCTGAATCATCAAAAGAAAATTCAAGCCTTATTCAGTCGTGTTGCAGTGTAGAATATGTTTTTTCTTCTTATTCTTTGAATGTTGTCTCATGCAGAATGGTAATTATCAAGTAGAATCTTAGATTAACCACATCCCTTGACCATGCCAGCAAACAAATTTCTTTAAACAAGTCTGATGACAGTAATTGGATTATTGTGTAGAATTTAAATAACATGTGAAGTATGATTTCTCTCTTTAAAGTTAAGAATGTAGATGCTGCTTCTTTTCTTTCACAGAGAATTATTTTAAGGATTAATTAAATGATACCTGAATCATACTTCTGGCCTTATTGCTAGATAAGTGCGGTACCACCAAGTGAAGCAGGTGTCACTTCTAGTCAACAGTGAAAAAATCTTACAGTTTTCATGTAGTGATACGGATATTTTTCCTCTTATAGTTAAGGTAGACATTCTCTTGCATCAGTTGGATATAGATTTTTGGGTGTCTTGCAATATATGCTTTTCCTTGGCTTGTGACTAGCATTATATTATATTGTATCTTGGTGTGAAATGAATACTTCCTAATTAAATGAGCATGACTCCAGATAACATGTTAATGTCATTTTTGGGGGAGATTGATTATTTCCTTCTAGGCAATATGTTCATATATGGTAACTGTAACATTAAATCTTAAAATGGGCTTTTTTTGGCTTAGGTGTCCAGTTCTTCCCAGCCAGCTGAGCCCAAGGGATAATTTAAACCAAGCTGCAGGTGCCCACCTCTGGTGAGAGCAGTTTTAAAAGAATGGTATGGCTGACACCTCATGTAATATCTACTAAGGTTCCATAGTGCACACAGAATAAGCTAAACAGTTTTTCTTTACTGGGAAACTGAGATCAGGACCAAGGGCCTAACTAGTCTCTTTTGAACACTCAGACTAGGATATCATATGAGGCTGATGCTGGAGTGGCCTAGTTTTGGCTATGTACACATGGAATAGAGAAAGCCAGGAGGAAGAGAATGAGAGAATGAGGGCAGGGAGAAGAAAGAAGAAAGAAAGAATGGGTTTGTGTTTGGGCTGAATGTGTTTTCCCAAATTCCTATGTTGAAGACCTAACTCCCAATGTTATGGAACTTGGAAGTGGAGCCTTTGGGAGATAATTAGGTTTAAATGAGGCCATAAGGGTGGACCCCATGATGGGATTAGTATCATCATAGGAAAAGGAAGAGATCAGAGCTCACGCTCTCTCTCTCCACCATGTGAGGACAGAGTGAGAAGAAGGCAGATATCTACAAGCAAGGAAGAGGGACTTCACTAGGAATCAAATTTGCCAGTACCTTGGTCTTGGACATCATAGCCTCCAGAACTGTTAGAAATAAATGTTGCTTAAGCCACCCAGTCTATGGTGTTTTGTTACAGCAGCCCAAGCTGATGGGGGGGGCAGGGGGGGTGGAGCGAGAGAGAAGCAGAGAAGCAGAGAGATTAAAAGACAAAAGACCATTTGGCCCCAAAGGAAAAGATAGATAAAAGGTGCCTTGTTCTGATTAGCCTTGCAGTTTTTGGTTCCAGGTCCTCATGAAATCTCCCTAACTTAAGGCCTACGACACACTCCTATATTCTTTAATAAATTCCAGCACCCTTTTTTGTCTTGGAAGTTTAATTGACTTTTTAGTCCTTGATTCCATATGAACTCTAAATAGGATAGGCACTTGATTTTTATCTTGATTTACATGAAAAAAAGCAAAAACAAAATGATATTTAAAACTAAAACTGGATGGATACTTTATATTGGAAGTTTTCCTAGTATTAACAAGGATCATAAAAATAACTGACCTTTATGTATGGACAATTTTGTGGAAAATACCAAGATAAAATATTCAATTTCCTTTTCTACCTTAACATTATTGAGAATTATGTTTTTTCAACATTTTTTGAGATTGGAACATCTTCAGTCTAAATGCTGTGGGACAGTACATTATATGAATACACACACATACCACATTACCTCATTTACATTCTTAGTGAAGATATTTAAAGGTCATGTTGCCTTTATGATTTTAACACACTGTTGCTAGACTGCTGATCTTTAATTAGAAATTCAGCTCTCTCATCTTCCTTTGATGACTTAAGATTATTTTCATTACCAACGAGCTGAATCTGTATTATTTAATAAAGCTAGTTTTAAATAATTATTTAATTTCTAGATATGTGGAAAGATTTCTTAAGGCTAAATATAGTTAAAATATTCCATTTTGTTCAAATACTTCCTTCATTAATAGGATTGTTATAAATCTCTGAAGAATAGTTTGATCAGCACCTTTTCTCTCACCACTTTGGCCCCTTGAAAGCCATATCATCTTGAATTTCTTAGTTCTTAGAACCAAGACAGAAGCCACATTTGACCTTTCTGCCCAACCCATTCCCTTGAAGCAGCATTTCACTTCCCAGGCCCAACCAAGAATCTAATGCCTTCAGACTCCTTTTGGCTACTGGATGTGCTATCTTCTCTAGGTTGTGCTCCCTTCCCAAATTTACTATTTACCACTTGCTACCCCATATCCTCATGCAAAAATATACTGAGTGACTGAAGTCTCATCCTATAGGAGCTCTGTTTTATCTGCTGTGATCCTGTGGTAAATCAATTCTCATATGGTGTCCACAATTATAGATGATTTAACAGATTATTCTACCCTGGTACAACTTAAATTGAAATTGGAATGAAATCCCAGTCTCACAGGCATGCAATGACTTAACCCATAGAAATAAATAATAATGAAAACTTGGGGATTTGGGGTATGAGGTAGGCCAAGTTGGGTTCCTATAGGATTTCCCACTTAACATGGTAGAAGGCTCTCTCTTCTTTGAATCCTGGTGTGGAATCTAGGAGACAAAGACAGAAGTGACCTCATAGTAGTACAGGAAGAAGACTAGAGATGGAACAGTTGGATATACTATTTTATTCTACTTTGATACTCTAGTGAGGTCTTTGTTCTGTTATAATTTCATTCACTCATTTCATTCACTCACTTATTCAACAAATGACTTTACTGAGCATCTACCCTATTGTGCTAGGCATAGTGCTACCTCCTGGGAATACAATGATGGTTAAAACACACAGTTTGCCCTCAAGGAGTATGCAGCTATGGCTAGGGAGAGAAAGAAAAAATATACATACATTTTCATGTTATCACATTATGTTATCACTGCTATTGATAAGAAAAACATAGAAGAAGGGCAGCTCATCTATACCTGGGTATTCAGAGAAGTCTTCTAAACAAAGTGACCTCTAAGAGAAGCTTTACAAGATGAGGAGGAGTTAGCCTGGTGAAGTGTGTGTATGTGTATGTGTGTGTGTGCGTGTGTGTGTGTGTGTGTGTGTGTGTGTGAGGGAGAGAGAGGAGAAAGAAGGAGAGAGAGAGAAGTGTAAAAGGTATGTTGAAGGTAGGGCAAGAGGAAGAAAAGAATGTGCAGAGGCTTTGAGCTCTTTTAGGGAATTGAAATTAATTTGGCAAGGTGGGAGCATAGACTATAAGGGTAGGCATAAGCAATAAAAGGAGCTGAAAAGAAAAGCAGGGCCCAGAATGTGAAAGGCTTTTTATGCCATTCTAGAGGGTCTGAGCATTATCCTGAGGATAATGGGGAACTTTTGAGAAGTTTTAAAGCAGGAAAGTTATATCATCATTTCATTTTTGAAAATTCTTTGGTTGTTGAATATGGAATGGATTTGGTGGGGCAAAGGAAAATTCTGGGAAACTAGATAGAAGGCTAGTTGTCTAGGTGATGGCAGTGGCAATAGGGATGGAGGAAAGTGAATTGACTCACAGTATATTAGAGTTGAAGTGTAGATTTTGAGACCATCTCTATCCAATGTCTACACAAATAAGTAGCACAGAGTAGATTTTCAATTAATATTTGATGAATGAATGAATCAAGGTGGCTAGGTGAAGTCTAGGTATATACGAAAGCCTCTGTGGGAATGAGTATATATAGGGAGAGACCTAAGTATTAAGTATATAAGAGGAGAGGACTTAGGACTAAGCCTTGGGTTCTGCTCATGTTTACAGAAGGAAAAAGCCAGTGAAAAAGCTGAAGAAGAAATGATAAAGAAATAGGATGAGCGCTATAGAGAAAAAAAAGGGAATTGAGGTTGAGGAAGTAGAGATAGCAAATATAGCTTTTTTTCCCCCAAGGTGTTTGGTAGTTTGAGGTATATGAGAAATAGGAATCAAGGTATAAAATGGCCCATCTGAGGAAGGGTTATTTTTATTTTTTATTTATTTTTAATTTTTTTATTTACATTCAATTTGGTTAACATATAGTGAAGGTTTTTTTATTTTTAAAAGATTTTATTTATTTATTAGACAGAGAGAGAGTGAGCACAAGCAGGCAGAACAACAGGCAGAGGGAGAGGGAGAAGCAGGCTCCCCAGTGAGCAGAGAGCCCAATGTGGGGCTCGATCCCAGGACCCTGGGATCATGAGCTGAGCCGAAAGCAGACGCTTAACCAACTGAGCCACTCAGGCACCCCATAAAGGTTATTTTTAATGAGTGAAGACATGAGCACTTTTTAAATTCAAAAATCAAAGGAAAGAAACAAGAACCAAAAGAAGGCAGAGCTAGGTGGTAGAGACAAGTTAGATAGGAGGGGCAAGAATATTATGGTAGGCAGAATAATGAACCTCCCCCAAGATCCACATCCTAATCTCTGAAACGTGAATGTGTTACCTTACCTGGAAGAAAGGGCTTTGCAGATGTGATTAAGTGAAGGACCTTGAGATGGAAAGATTATCCTGGATTATCAGGGTTGAACCCAATGTCATCACAAGAAGCCTTAGGAGAAGGAGATGTGATGAGGAAAGCAGAGCCTTAGAGTCAGAAAAAAATGTGAAGATTCTACCCTGCTGGCTTTGAAAATAGAGGAGGTAGGGATTGCCTGTGTGGCTCAGTTAAGCATCTGAGTCTTGATTTTTGGCTCAGGTCATGATCTCAGGGTCATGATCTCAGGGTTGTGAGATTGAGTCCCATGTCAGACTCCGTGCTCAGTGAGGAGTCTGCTTGAGATTCTCTCTTCCTCTCCCTCTGTCCCTCCCCAACTCTCTCTCAAATAAATAAATCTAAAAAAAAAAAAAAAAGAAAAGAAAAAAGAGGAGGTAGGTAAGAACCAATGCATGTAGGTGGCTTCTAGAAACTGGAAAAGACAAGGCAATGAATTTTCCTCTAGAGCATTTAGGGGAAAACACAGCCCTGCCAACACTGTGATTTCAGCCTAGTGAGACCTGTGTTGGACTTCTGACCTCTAGAACAGTAAGATAATAATTTTGTATTAAACCACTAAGTAGCTTGTTGCAGCAGCAATAGAAAACTAATATATTGGGGCACCTGGGGGGCTCAGATGGTTAAATGTCTGCCTTCGGCTCAGGACATGATCTCCAGGTCCTGGAATTGAGCCCCATGTCTGGCTCCCAGCTCAGCAGGGAGTCTGCTTCTCCCTCTCCCTCTGCCTCTCCCCCTACCTGTGCTCTTTCTGTCTCTCAAATGAATAAATAAAATCTTTAAAAAAAGAAAGAAAACATACAGGCACCATTGGAGCTATGTGCCTTGAAAAGAGGACTACATCTTCTTGTGAGACTGGAGAAAACATAGAGTGAATAATGCAACAGTGAGAGTTTTGGGTATAAGGAGTAAAAGGGCAGTGAATTTATTTGTATCCAGACAGGCTCTTTCATAAATACTAGAAGTTGAACTGAATGGATCAGGACTAGTTAACTCAGACCTAAATGTCAAAAGCAGGCATTATACATCTTTGGTTGTGATCATTATAATATGGATTGGTTCTATTTCAAGTAAACATAATATGTAATGATTGGAATATTCCAAATAGATCGTTCATACTGCTCAGAAGGATTGCTTTTTAAACTGTAGATTTTCCACTTGAAACTTCATGAGGCAATTAATACACATGTGTTTTTTATGATTATTTCCCATGCCTAGCACAGTGCCTGGCATATTACATGTGTCCAATAAATATTTGTTACATGAATGAATAAAAGGAGATGCTTTACCATAGGGAGTCTCCAACATATTAAGAAACATTTAATACAAATTTTATTTACACACAAATTTTCATGAAGATGGATTTTTTCCAGTTTTATTGAGAAATAATTGACATACATTACTGTATAAGTTTAAGGCATACAGCACAATGGTTTGATGTATGTATATTGTGAAATGATTGCCAAAATAGGTTCAGCTAACATCCATCTTCTCGTATACATAAAATAAAAAGAAAAGAAAGAAAGCAAAGAGAAAGATTTTCCTTGTGCTGAGGACTCTTAGGATTTATTAACAACATTCCTATATCATACAATAGTGTTAGCTATAGTTATCATGTTGTATGTTATGTCCAGGGGACTTACCTTATAATTGGAAGTTTGTACCTTTTAACCACTTTCCTCCAGTTCCCTTTCTCCCCAACCTCCACCTCTGGTAACTATAAATCTGATCACTTTTTCTGTGAGTTTGTTTTTTGTTTTCTGTTTTGTTTGTTTGTTTTTAGATTCCACATATGAATGAGATTATACAGTATTTGTTTTTTCTGACTTATTTCACTTAACATAATGCCTTCAAGGTCTATCCATGTTGTCACCAGTAGTAGTGTTTCCTTATTTTTTTTATGGCTGAAAAATATTTGTGTGTATGTATATAGATACATACACACACATACACATGCCATAACTTGTTTATCCATTCATCCATCAATGGACACTTAGGTTGTTTGCATGTTTTGGCTATTGTAAATAATGCTGCTGTGAGCACAGGTGTGCAGATATATTTTTGAGTTTGTTTTCATTTCCTTTGGATATATTCCCAGAAGTGGGATTGTTGGATCATATAGTAGTTCTATTTTTAATTTTTTGAGGATCATCCTAACTTCTCCATTGTGGCTATACCAAGTTATAATCCTACTGACGGTGCACAAAGGTCCACTTTTTCCACATCCATGCCAGCATTTGTTATCTCTTGCCTTTTTGATGATGGCCATTCTAGCAGGCATGAGATAATATCTCATTGTGGTTTTAATTTGCATTTCCCTAATGACTAGTGATGTTGAGCATCTTTTCATGTACTTCTTGGCCTTTCATATATCTTATTTGGAGAAATGTCTATTCAGGTCTTTTGCTCATTTTTAAATTGGATTATTTGGATTTTTTTGTTGTTGAGTTGTAGGATTTCCTTATATATTTTGGATATTAACCCCTTATCAGACATATGGTTTGCAAATATTTTTTCTCATTCTGTAGGTTGTCTTTTCACTTTGTTGATGATTTCTTTTTGCTGTGCAGAAGCTTTTTAGTTTGATATTGTTCCACATTATTTTTAATTTTGTTGCTTGTGCTTTAGTTTTCATATGAAAAACATTATTACCAAGACTCATGTCAGGGAGCTTTATTCCTGTGTTTTCTATTAAGAGTTTCATGGTTTCTGGTAATAAATTTAAGTATTTAACCCTTTTTGGATTAATTTTTATGAGTGGTTAAGATATGGGTCCAGCTTCATTCATTTATATGTGAATATCTAATTATGCCAGCACCATTTATTGAAAAGACTGTCTTTTCGCCATTGAGTATTCTTGGCTCCCTTGTCAAATATTTGTTGGCCAGATATGCTTGGGTTTATTTCTGAGCTCTAGATTCTGTTCTGTTGGTCTATTTGTCTGTTTTTATGCCAGTATAAGGCTTTTTAATGATTATAGCTTTATAGTATAGCCTGAAATCAGAAAATGTGATGTCTTTTACTTTGTTTTTCTTTCTCATGATTTCTGCTATTTGGGGTCTTTTGTGGTTCCATATAAATTTCAGGATTTTTTTTCTACTTCTGTAAAAAATGCCATTGGAATCTTGATAGGGATTACATTGAATCTTTAGATGGCTTTAGGTAGTATGGACATTTGAACAATATTAATTCTTTCAATCCATGAACACAAAATACTTTTCCATTTATTTGTGTCTTCTTCAATTTTGAAGATAGGTTTTGCATAAAGAGAGAGATGCCAGCAATTGGATTTATCATTTACTCAACATAATGGGCATTTTGGGCTTTTGCTCTCTGTTCTAGGGATAGAGGATACAGCAGTGAACAAAACCAAGTGTTTGCTTTCATACAATGTTTAGTATTTTATTTTATTATTTTTTATTTTATTTTAAGATTTTATTTATTTATTTGACAGAGAGAGACACAGTGAGAGAGGGAACACAAGCAGGGGGAGTGGGAGAGGGAGAAGCAGGCTTCCCACTGAGCAGGGAGCCCGATGTGGGGCTAGATCCCAGGACCCTGGGATCATGACCTGAGCCAAAGGCAGACGCTTAACGACTGAGCCACCCAGGTGCCCCACAATGTTTAGTATTTTAAGGGGAGACGGATAATAAGTAGATACACTATGGATTCACAAGTACTTCTGTACCTCCCACAGGGAAATGACATTATTTATCCAATACTAATAGGATGTGAGCTCTGAGTGATTTTCAAAAAAAAATGGGTTTGCAGTCATCTATATTTTTATCTAGTTCCCCTTTTTATTAGGTTCTACCAAAGGGTGGTTATTTGATAGAATGAACACATTCTGTGTACCAAGTTCTGTGCTAGGTTCTCTAACTCTCATCTACCCACCTAAAATGTACATATTATTTCCTATTTTAAGATAAAGTTAAAAGTGGTTTACATACATTATTTTCTATTATCCCCATTTTACACATGAAAAAACAGGCTCAGAGATGTAGGGTAATTCACAAGAACACACAGTGAGTAAATAGTAGAAATAGGATTTGAATGCTTGCTTATCACCAGAAACTATTATAAACAAACTATCAGACCACTGTGTTTAGCCCAATTATAATTAAAAACATGACTTAAACTTTTTTTTTAAAAGATCTATTTATTTATTTGAGAGAGAGAGAGAGAGAGCAGGGGGGAGGGCACGGGGAGAGTGAGAGAAAGAATCTCAAGCAGACTCTGTGTTGAGTGTGGAGCACAACATGGGGCTCAATCTCAGGACCCTGAGATCATGACCTGAGTTGAAATCAGGAGTCAGATGCTTAACTGACTATGCCATCCAGGCACCACGACCTAAACTTCTTTACTCCTATATTTTAGCAAGTTACAGTAAAAGGCTCTTGAGTTTTCAGTTTTAATTGGAGTTATAATTAGGCACTATACAACATAATACTGCTGTGAAGGAAGGCTTTGATTCACTAAACCAAATGTTTTGAGGGAGTGGCAGATATTGGAGGTCTAAAGGAGCACCAGTGCTGTTGAGGCCAAGTCTACCAATGTGCTAACTAGCGTGTGAATCTAGAGGATATTTCTTAAAAGTGTCTTACTGAGCCATACCTTTCTCTGGGTCTCCCTTCCCCTGTCACAAATTTTACTTTTGCTTTTACTTACTGACTTTCTGGATTTCACAATGTCATTAATTGCCTGGTCCAAGTCCCTGCTGCAGTGCTGTGATTAGAGAAGCATTACAACCTGTCCCTGGTCATAAGGAGGGGCTGGGCCTCATGGGTGGGAGGTAGCATGCTGCTTTTAATTAACTACAGCTGATTTCCCATAACCTAGGTGCAGTTCTGGAGTGTTGCAGCTCAGATCATTTGAATAACAGCCTGCATTGATTGAGAGCTCCCATCCCTTGATGGGAGTCTGTCTAGTTTGAGCTAAAGAGCTGATGTGATTAAGTGTGGGGTTTTTGATTAGGTGGACTTTGACAAGGCTTATTTGATTGTGTCAAGCTGGGGTTTCTTGAGGAATTGCCTCTGTCTTGAAATTGAACCACAACTTGACATGTCTGGGAACTTGGGATTTCCGGGCTGTGAGGCTGAAGGAATTAATTTTAATTGGCTAAATGTAAAGACTGAGGGATTCAGAATACCATGCAAGCCCCCATTATTTCAAACAACCATTTGTTTTCTTATCATGGACCTTAATTTCAATGACATTCACAGGCTCGGCAGATCATTTTAATCTTTGCACTGGGTCTGAGAGTTACAGATGTATCCAGCCAGAGAAGTTCCTTGGTTTCACCCTACAGGGTTCATACTTGAGCCATGTTTTACTCAAACATCCTTAATAGAACCTCTAGGCAGGACATCTGCAGCAAGGCAATGGAGAGGGTAAGGGAGGTCAAAGTGGGCTTAATGTTTACATCATGTGCAACTAATTATTCATTTCACTAAATACTGTAACATTCTGTCCTTTCTGGATAGTGAAAACCTATGGGGCCTATCAGAAAGATCAAGTTCTATAGTTCCTTAATTACCACAAGGCTTCATCTTATTGGCATTTCAAAAGAATTCCCAGGCTACCTCCCCTATTAAAGTCAGGGGAGTCTTAACATTGTGGGGAATGGAGTATCCATATGCATATATTTCTTATGTTTGGATGTTGCTGAACATTTAACCTTATATATAAGAACACAGTTGTACATATTATGTTCATTTAGTGTTTAACTTCTGACAGGGCACTTCGGGTAGTTTGGGAAAGAGGGGGACTCTCTGAGATAAGGGAAATTGAACTCATATTGTAGGCCCCTTTATTTTGGGCAACAGGTTATTAATGTCCACCTCAAAGCTCTTAGATGGGCCCAGCTTTCCACTGAACTAATTCCACAATGGCTTTCCAGCCTTCCATCACCAATAGCATCTTGCTAATGACACAGAGCCTTAAACCTGTTTTTTTAAGGCATGAATATCTGTTGAATGAGAGCTATTTTTGAAGAGAAGCAGATGTAACACTCAAACTCAGTTCTTTGGGTGAGTCTATAGTAATTGTATGCCAGATCTATATGTCTCCCCCTCTTCTGCTACCAACTTATAAAAGGCAAATGTCTAAAGTAACACAAAAGCTTCAGTGACCCACCCAGCCTAGAATTTCACCAGTAACCATGTCAGCAAAGTATAGTGAGACACCATTACTTGTGTGATGCTCTCCTAGTATTTCTAATTTCCTGAAATTTGGGAGAAACAGACAGCCAGACATACACTCTCTTCCATGCTTCCTTGGTCACAGCATCTTCCTTATGAATTAAAATTAAGAAAGATTAATTAGTTTGCTGCTGTAGAGCATGTGGAATATGGCTGCTCCCATGATGCATGTAGAGAGGGTGCTATAGGCCTGTGATTCATCGCTCTGTCAGCAGTGTGAGATACACTGTATGAAAATGCCATATAAATGCAAATACAAATACAAACACCACTTTCCCCTGTTGGCTAGAGATAAGGTGCTCATCCAGATGAGACATTAAGATTTAAAAGCAGAAAAGTATAGCTGGGAGTGAAAAAATACACAATTACTCCTCAAACAAAGTTCCTTCTTAAGAAAGTCATTAAGGTGCTTGTTGTCCCCCTCCCCCAACCAATGACAGTTATTCAGACAACCTAAATGGGTAGGCCATAGTCAGAAACAATGAATTTGTGATTAATTCAATCAGAAAGTGGAGAAATTCAGAAATGGGAAAATTGGGATTGGGAGATGGGTGATTTAATGTACAAAAGGAGGTTATTTTCCCCAGAGGTGAGCAGCTTACAACCAAGTTGCCCCTGATGTGGGCTTTAGACATTGACTTAATAATGAATTTGGATCTTAATTTTATAATTCCTTACATTCTTAAAGTGCTTTGGATGGAAGGCGAAAAAAAAGCAACAAAGAAGCCCAGTGAAGTTCTCTGCCATGTGCCTGGCATTTTCTTCCTAAGGAGAAGAGGGGTTTGCAGAGAACCATTTTCTCAGTTGTGCTTCCTGATTATGTTGCAGCTTGATGGTTTACTGTTGATATATGAAGAGATCTCTTAAGATGAATGTGAAAGAAGAATGAATAATGGGATTATGGGATTTTAGAGCTGCAGTGGGCCTTAGAGGATTTTACCACTATTCTGGAACTGAAAATTTAGCCAGACTCTGTCAATAGTGAAGCTTTCATTCCAATCAGCATTCTTGTATAAGAGCCTGAAAAGTCCCATTTGGGTTTCATCTAGTCTAGAATTACAAAAACTGGGACCCCAAACCAAAAGATGTCTTGGGGGTAGACCTGCTTGTCCTTCCTGACATCATCCTCAAAGCTAAGGGATCTCCTAAGCAACACACATTTCCCTTTATAACCTTTTTGAAAGATGACACTGAATTATTGAAACTCTTCTTGAACCACTTTATATTACCTGCCTGCCCCCTCTCTTGGAGCACTGTGTTCATGACAACTTCAGTTTATTGGTTTCAAAGCTATTTTTGTGGAGTATCACATTTGGAATGTGGCCAGGTAGTTTAGTTTTAAACTTTTGGGAATATGTGTCTTTCCTTTTAGACTCATAAGCAAGAAAACCATTGTCAACAATGTCATTCAGATGATCTTAGTGTTGTCACTTTTCTCTGTTTAATACTTGCAGTGGCTTCTAATTGTCTACTGTATCTAAGGAACATTGGTCACTTTGGCATGCAGAACCTGCCACTAACTTAATTGTTGATCATTTATATCAGGGCTCAGCAAACTCTAGCCCATGGGCTGGTCACCTGTTTTTACAAATAAAGTTGTATTGGAATACAGCCATACTCTTGTTTATATATTATCTTTGGCTGTTTTCCTACCACAACAGTGTAGTTGCAACAGAGATTTTGGTCCACACTATGAAGACAAAAATATTTAAAATGTAGTCATTTACAGAAAAAGGTTGATAACATCTGGTCTGTATCACTGGTTTTTACTTAGAGATGTACAACACAATCATAGGAGGAGCTTTTTAAAAATACAGATAGCTAGAACCCTACCTTGGTTCTATTAAATAAGAACATTCCCCTATGTTTATTGCAGCATTATTTAAAATAGCCAAAAATAGCAGTTTCCATCAATAGATGAATGGATAAAGATGTACACAGTCAATTGAATATTAGTCATAAGAAAGGATGAGATCATACCATTTACAAACATGGATGGACCTAGAGGGTATTATGTTAAGTGAAATAAATTAGACTGAGTAAGACAAATAACATATGCTTTCACTCATACATGGAATCTAAAAAACAACATAAATGAGTAAGTAAACAAACAAAAAGCAGAATCAGACCTGTAAATACAGAGAACAAAATTATGGTTGCCAGAGGGAAGCGGGGAGGGGTATAGGCAAAATGTGTGAAGGGGAGTGGGACATATAGGCTTCCAGTTATGGAATGAATAAGTTACGGGAATAAAAGGCACAGCATAGGGATTACAGTTAATGATATTGTAAATGCATTGTATGGTGACAGATGGTAGCTACACTTGTGGTGATCATAGCATAACATATAGAGAAGTTGATCACTATGTTGTACACCTGAAATTAATGTAACTTTGTGTGTCAAACATACAAATTTTTTTTTCAAAAATGGACATTAATGGGTGGTACTTGGGCTTGGTGTTTTGAAAAAATAAAGTTCCAGGTGATACTGATATACCTCAGGTAGGAAGTACTGTTTTCTATGAACATTTCAACTTATAACAAAAGCCTATGGGTACAGTTTGCATTGCATTAATAGCAACAGAAATTTCACTAATTCTTGCCAAATTAATGACATAGGATCTTCATATCCCTTCCAAAGTCACACCTAAGATATTGTTGGGAGTTCCCAGGGGTTTTTATGTGTAGTCTTTTTTTTATTGACGTTTAATTGAAATACAAATGTGTAACATTGAATAAGTTTGACATTGCTAATTGCTACCTGCCACCAATTATCACAAATAGGCATTATGTATCCTCATGTCCATAAAGCACTATCCACTCTGCCAGGTATTGCCTTGTCTGTCAGGTACCAATGTATTGTCACAATTGATGAAAAGATGTCATCAGCTGCCAGGATGTCAAAGATACACTGGGTTTTCAAAGAATACAAGAACACTAATTCAAAGGGATACATGCACCCTTATATTTATAGCAGCATTATTTATAATAGCCAAGTTATGGAAGCAGCCCAAGTGTCCATCGACTGATGATAGATAAAGAAAATGTGATACGGGAGGAGGAGCAAGATGGCAGAGGAGTGGAGACCTAAATTTCATCTGGTCCCAGGAATTCAGCTAGATTGTTATCAAACCATTCTGAACGCCTACATATTCAATAGGAAATTGAAGAAAAGAATAGCAGCAATTCTATGACCAGAAAAGCGACCACTTTCTGGAAAGTAGAACATGGCTAGAAGTGAATCTAAGGTAATATTTGAGAAGATAGACTGCGTGGGGAGGGAGCCCCCATCAGCCGGCTATGGGCAAGTGATAGAGCAGTGAAGCACAAAATAGGAACTTTTAGAAGTCAGCTCTGCTGAGGGACGTTGCTCCAGGGGCTAAGCAGGGGTTGGAAACCTCGCTGGGACAGTGTGGTCTCAGGACCCTCGGGATCACAGAAAGACCAGGGGTGCCTGAGTGTGGCAGAGCTCCCAGGTATCATTGCCGGGAAGCCAGCTGCAAAGATGGAGCTGAGGAGTGGGCTCTCAGCTCCGGGTTGCCATAAACCATGATCCGCGGTACAGTCGGGCCACTACTCTTGAAGCAGGGACCCAATAAGTGGCAGATCCAGGGAGATTCCCCTTCCTCCCCTGGGAGGAGTGGCATGGGAGTGTACCACAGGAATCTGCTGGGTTTAGAGATTCCAAATTGTGTCATGTGCCAGAGATAGAAAAACTCGGTCACAGGCCCAGTGAGCATGGAGTGAAGCCAGAGACCAGGAAGACAGAAGTGATTGACTGCTTTTCTCTGAGGGCTCACTGAGGAGTGGGGCCCTCAATTTTCAGCTCCTCTGGGGCCAGAGATTGCAAGGCCACCATTTTCACTCTTGTCCTCCAAAGCTGTATGGAAAGTTTTCAGGGAAAAAAATCTACTGAGAGCAAACCCGAGTCAATTACTTAGCCTGGCCCCTGGCAAGGACAGTACAATTCCACCTCGGGCAAAGGCATTTGAGAAACATTGCAACAGGCCCCTCCCCCAGAAGATCAGCAACAACATCCAGCCAAGACCCAGTTTGCCGATCAATGAGAACTGCAAAACTCCAGTGCTAGAGGAATACAGCACATAGAATTCATGGCTTTTCCCCCATGATTCTTTAGTATTTCAAAGTTAATTTTTTTAATTTTTTAATTTTTTCTTTTTCTATTTTCTTGAATTTTTCTTCTTTCCTTTTTTAATCAACATCTTATCAATTCCTTTTTTAAAATCATTTTCAATTTTCATTTTTACAGTCATATTCTATCCTTTCATTGTATTTAACCTTATTTTATGTATATATATGTAAGTTTTCCTTTCTTTAAAATTTTGGGATACAGTTTCTTCTAGCAGAACAAAATATACCCTAAATCTAGTGTATGGCTTTGTTCTAGTCTCCCACCTGATCACATTCTCTCCTTTTTTTTCTTTTTTCAACGAACTTCTTATCAATTCCTTTCTAAAAATCTTTTTTAATTTTCATCTTTACAGTCATATTCCAACCCTTCATCATATTTACCCTTATTTTTGAATATATATAAGTTTTTCTCTCGTTAAAATTTTGGGAGGCAGTTTCTTCTAACAATCCAAAATACATCCAAAATCTAGTGTGTGGCTCTGTTCTATTCACTAGCTTGATCGTATTCATTTTTTTCATTTCTTTTCCCGTGGTTTCAGGTCTCTTCAGATTTTCTGAGTGTAAATTTTTCGGGGGTCATTGCTACCCTTTTAGTATTTTGTTCTCTCATTCATCTATTCTTCACCGGACAAAAGGACAAAACAGAAAAACTCACCTCAAGAAAAAAGAACAAGAGGCAGTACCGAATACCAGGGAACTAATCAATACACACATTACTAAGATGTTGGAACTAGTATTCAGAATGACAATTATAAAGATACTAGCTGGGCTTGAAAAAAGCATAGAAGATACTAGAGAATTGCTCTCTGGAGAAATAAAAGAACTAAAATCTAACCATGTCGAAATCAAAAAGGTTATTAATGAGGTGCAATAAAAAATGGAGGCCCTAACTGCTAGGATAAATGAAGCAGAAGAGGGAATTAGTAATATAGAAGACCAAATGATGGAGAATAAATAAGGTTAGAAAAAGAGACATGGGGGGTGGAGCAAGATGGCGGAGGAGTAGGAGACCTGGATTTCCTCTGGTCTCAGGAATTCAGCTGAATAGGGATCAAGCCATTCTGAACACCTACGGACTCAACAGGAGATCGAAGAAGAGAGTAGCAACAACTCTCTGAACAGAGAAGCGACCACTTACTGGAAGGTAGGACATGCAGAGAAGTGAATTCGAGGCGATATTCGGGAGGATAGACGGTGAGGGAGGGGGCCTCCACTGCTTCTGGCAAGTGATAGAGCTGCAGAGCACAAAATCGGAACTTTTAGAAGTCGGCTCCGC
Organism: Callorhinus ursinus; assembly: GCF_003265705.2. Lineage (NCBI taxonomy): Eukaryota > Metazoa > Chordata > Mammalia > Carnivora > Otariidae > Callorhinus > Callorhinus ursinus. Next base: position 5,970,251 of record NW_027397095.1, read on the forward strand.
TGAGGGACCTCCTTCCAGTGGCTAAGCGGGGGTTGGAACCCTCGTGGGACAGTGTGGTCTCAGGACCCTCGGGGTCACAGAAAGACCGGGGGTGCCTGAGTGCAGCAGAGCTCCCAGGTATTGGAGCGGGGAAGCCAGCTGCAGAGACGGAGCCGAGCCGTGGGCTCTCAGCTTGGGGTTGCCATAAACTGTGATCCGCAGCCCAGTCGGGCCACTGCTCCTCCAGCAGGGACCCAACAAGCGGCAGAGCTGGGAAGACTCCCCTTCCTCCCCCAGGAGGAGTGGCGCGGGAGCGCACCACAGGAATCTGCTGGGTTTGGAGACTCCACACGGGATTGGGAGCCAGAGATAGAAATGCTTGGTCACAGGCCGGGTGAGCATGGAGTGCGGCCGGAGACTGGGGAGACGGGAGTGACTGCTTTTCTCTGGGGGCACACTGAGGAGCGGGGCCCCGAGTTCTCAGCTCCTCTGGGTAGAGATTGGGAGGCCACCATTTTCACCCTGGTCCTCCAAAGCTGTACCAGAGCTTGCAGGGAACAAAAGCTCCTGAGAGCAAACCCTAGCAGCTTGCTTAGCCGGGAATCACAAGGGCGGGGCAATTCCGCCTCCCGCAAAGACATTTGGGAACCACGGCAACAGGCCCCTCCCGCAGAAGATCAGCAGGAACAGCCAGCAAGCCAAGACCAAGTTTACCGATCAAGGAGAACGGGAGAACTCCAGCGCTAGGGGAATACTGCACATAGAATTCATGGCTTTTTTACCATAATTCATTAGTTTTTCAAAGTTAATTTTTTTAACTGTTTTTTATTTTAAAATTTTTCTTTTTCCCTTTTTCAACGAACATCTTATCAATGCCATTTTAAAAAAACATTTTTTTCTTTTTCATTTTTAGAGTCATATTTTATCCCTTCATAGTAGTTACACTTATTTTTGGCATATATATATATATAAGTTGTTCTCTCTTTAAAATTTTGAGATACAGTTTCTTCTAACAGATCAAAATATACCCTAAATCACTAGTGGATGGCTTTGTTCTAGTCTCCTGCCTGATCACATTCTCTCCCTTTTTTTCTTTTCTTTTTTTTTTAATTCTTCTTTTTTCAAACAACTTCTTATCTTATCAATTCCTTTTATAAAATCTTTTATACTTTTCATCTTTACAATCATCTTCCATCCCTTCATTGTATCAACCCTTATTTTGTACATATATGTCTTTCTTCCTTTATAATTTTAGCAGGCACTTTCTTCTAACAGACCAAAATACGCCCAAAATCTAGTGTGTGGCACTGATCTATGCACTAGCCTGATCATATTTGATCATATTCTGTTTTTTTTTTGTTTTGTTTTGTTCTGTTTTTGTTTGTTTTTATCATTTTCTTTTTTTTTTTTCTCTTTCTTTTTTCTTTCTTTCCCTTTCTTTTCTCCTGGTTTCAGGTCTTTTCTGATTTGTATAGAGTATATTTGCTGGGGACGTTGTTAACCTGCTAGCATTTTGTTCTCTCATTCATCTATTCTCCTCTGGACAAAATGACAAGACAAAAAAAATCACCTCAGCAAAAAGAACTAGAGGTAGTACCATCTGCCAGGGACCTACTCAATACAGACATTAGTACAATGTTGGACCTAGAGTTCAGAATCATGACTTTAAAGATACTGGCTGGGCTTGAAAAAAGCATGGAAGATACTAGAGAAACCCTTTCTGGAGAAATAAAAGAACTAAAATCTAACCAAGTCGAAATCAAAAAGGCTATTAATGAGGTACAATCAAAAATGGGGCACTAACTGCTAGTATAAATGAGGCAGAAGAGAGAATCAGCGATATAGAAGACCAAATGATGGAAAATAAAGAGGCTGAGAAAAAGAGAGAGAAACAACTACAGGATCATGAGGGCAGAATTCGAGAGATAAGCAATACGATAAGACGAAAAAACATTAGAGTAATTGGGATCAGAGAAGAAGAAGAAAGAGAGAGAGGGGCAGAAGGTATATTGGAGCAAATCATAGCAGAGAACTTCCCTAATTTGGACAAGGAAACAGGCATCAAAATCCAGGAGGCACAGAGAACCCCTCTCAAAATCAATAAAAATAGGTCAACACCCCAACATCTAATAGTAAAACTTAGGAGTCTCAGAGACAAAGAGAAAATCCTGAAAGCAGCTCGGGAGAAGAGATATGTAACCTACAGTGGTAGAAACATTAGATTGGCAACAGACCTATCCACAGAGACCTGGCAGGCCAGAAAGGACTGGCATGATATCTTTAGAGCACTAAACGAGAAAAATATGCAGCCAAGAATACTATATGCAGCTAGGCTGTCATTGAAAATAGAAGGAGAGATAAAAAGCTTCCAGGACAAACAAAAACTAAAGGAATTTGCAAACACGAAACCAGCCCTACAAGAAATATTGAAAGGGGTCGTCTAAGCAACGAGAGAGCCTAAAAGCAGCATAGATCAGAAAGGAATACGGACAATAGACAGTAATAGTCACCTTACAGGCAATGCAATGGCACTAAATTCATGTCTTTCTATAGTTACCCTGAATGTAAATGGGCTAAATGCCCCAATCAAAAGACACAGGCTATCAGATTGGATTAAAAAACAAGACCCATCAATATGCTGTCTGCAAGAGACTCATTTAGACACAAAGACACCCCCAGATTGAAAGTGAGGGGGTAGAAAACCATTTACCATGCTAATGGACACCAAAAGAAAGCTGGGGTGGCAATCCTTACATCAGACAAATTAGATTTTAAAACAAAGACTGTAATAAGAGATGAAGAAGGACACTATATCCTACTTAAAGGGTCTATCCAACAAGAAGACCTAACAATTGTAAATATCTATGCCCCTAACATGGGAGCAGCCAATTATATAAGGCAATTAATAACAAAAGCAAAGAAACACATTGACAACAATACAATAATAGCGGGGTAATTTAACACCCCCCTGACTGAAATGGACAGATCATCTAAGCAAAAGATCAACAACGAAATAAAGACTTTAAATGAAACACTGGACCAAATGGACTTCACAGACATATTCAGAATATTCCATCCCAAAGCAAAGGAATACACATTCTTCTCTAGTGCCCATGGAACATTCTCCAGAATTGATCACATCTTAGGTCACAAATCAGGTCTCAACCGGTACCAAAAGACTGGGATTATTCCCTGCATAATTTCAGACCACAGTGCTTTGAAACTAGAACTCAATCACAAGAGGAAAGTCGGAAAGAACTCAAATACATGGAGGCTAAAGAGCATCCTACTAAAGAATGAATGGGTCAACCAGGAAATTAAAGAACAATTAAAAAAATTCATGGAAACCAATGAAAATATAACACAGCTGTTTAAAATCTTTGGGATACAGCAAAGGCAGTCCTGAGAGGAAAGTATATAGCAATACAAGCCTTTCTCAAGAAACAAGAAAGGTCTCAAATACACAACCTAACCCTACACCTAAAGGAGCTGGAGAAAGAGCAGCAAATAAAGCCTATACCCAGCAGGAGAAGAGAAATAATTAAGATCAGAGCAGAAATCAATGAACTAGAAGCCAAAAGAACAGTAGAACAGATCAACGAAACGAGGAGCTGGTTCTTTGAAAGAATTAACAAGATTGATAAACCCCTGGCCAGACTTATCAAAAAGAAAAGAGAAATGACCCAAATCAACAAAATCATGAATGAAAGAGGAGAGATCACAACCAACACCAAAGAAATACACAGAATTTTAAGAACATATTATGAGCAACTGTATGCCAGCAAATTAGACAACCTGGAAGAAATGGGTGCATTCCTAGAGATGTATCAACTACCAAAATTGAACCAGGAAGAAATAGAAAACCTGAACAAACCTATAACCACTACAGAAATTGAAGCAGTCATCAAAAATCTCCCAAGAAATAAAAGCCCAGGGCCAGATGGCTTCCCAGGGGAATTCTATCAGACATTCAAAGAAGAATTAATACCTATTCTCCTGAAACTGTTCCAAAAAATAGAAATGGAAGGAAAACTTCCGAACTCATTTTATGAGGCCACCATTACCTTGATCCCAAAACCAGACAAAGACCCCATCAAAAAGGAGAATTACAGACCAATATCCTTGATGAACATGGATGCAAAAATTCTCACCAAAATACTAGACAATACGATCCAACAGTACATTAAAAGGATTATTCACCACGACCAAGTGGGACTTATCCCTGGGCTGCAAGGATGGTTCAACATCCGCAAATCAATCAACGTGATACAATACATTAACAAAAGAAAGAACAAGAATCATATGATCCTCTCAATAGATGCAGAAAAAGCATTTGACAAAGTACAGCATCCTTTCTTGATCAAAACTCTTCAGAGTATAGGGATAAAGGGTCCATACCACAATATCATAAAAGCCATCTATGAAAAACCTACAGCGAATATCATTCTCAATGGGGAAAAGCTGAGAGCTTTTCCCCTAAGGTCAGGAACGCGGCAGGGATGTCCACTATCACCACTGCTATTCAACATAGTATTAGAAGTCCTAGCCAAAGCAATCAGACAACAAAAAGAAATCAAAGGCATCCAAATCGGCAATGAGGAAGTCAAACTCTCACTCTTTGCAGATGATATGATACTGTATGTGGGAAACCCAAAAGACTCCACCCCAAAACTGCTAGAACTCATACAGGAGTTCAGTGAAGTAGCAGGATATAAAATCAATGCACAGAAATCAGTGGCATTCCTATACACCAACAACAAGACAGAAGAGAGACAAATCAAGGAGTCGATCCCATTTACAATTGCACCCAAAACCATAAGATACCTAGGAATAAATTTAACCCAAGAGGCAAAGGATCTGTACTCAGAAAACTATAAAATACTCAGGAAAGAAATTGAAGAAGACACAAAGAAATGGAAAAATGTTCCATGCTCATGGATTGGAAGAACATTGTGAAGATGTCAATGCTACCTAGAGCAATCTACACATTCAATGCAATCCCCATCAAAATACCATCCACTTTTTTCAAAGAAATGGAACAAATAATCCTAAAATTTGTATGGAACCCGAAGAGACCCCGAATAGCCAGAGGAATATTGAAAAAGAAAAGCAAAGCTGGCGGCATCACAATTCTGGACTTCCAGCTCTATTACAAAGCTGTCATCATCGGGCGCCTGGGTGGCTCAGTTGGTTGAGCGACTGCCTTCGGCTCGGGTCATGATCCTGGAGTCCCGGGATCGAGTCTCGCATCAGGCTCCCTGCTCAGTGGGGAGTCTGCTTCTCCCTCTGACCCTCTTCCCTCTCATTCTCTCTATCTCTTATTCTCCCTCTCGCAAGTAAATAAATAAAATCTTAAAAAAAAAAAAAAAGAAAAAAGCTGTCATCATCAAGGCAGTATGGTACTGGCACAAAAACCAACACATAGATCAATGGAACAGACTAGAGATCTCAGAAATGGACCCCCAACTCTATGGTCAACTAATCTTCGACAAAGCAAAGGATGTCCAATGGAAAAAAGACAGTCTCTTAAACAATTGGTGTTGGGAAAATTGGACAGCCACATGCAGAAGAATGAAACTGGACCATTTCCTTACACGGCACACAAAAATAGAGTCAAAATGGTTGAAAGACCTAAATGTGAGACAGGAATCCATTAAAACCCTTAAGGGGAACACAGGGAACAACCTCTTTGACCTCAGCTGCAGCAACCTCTTCCTAGACACATTATCAAAGGCAAGGGATGCAAGCGCAAAATGAACTATTGGGACTTCATCAAGATAAAAAGCTTTTGCACAGCAAAGGAAACAGTCCACAAAACCAAAAGACAACCGACAGAATGGGAGAAAATATTTGCAAGTGACATATCAGATAAAGGGCTAGTATGCAAAATCTATAAAAACTTATCAAACTCAATACCCAAAGAACAAGTAATCCAATCAAGAAATGGGCAGAAGACATGAACAGACATTTCTGCAAGAAGACATTTAAGTGGCCAATGGACACATGAAAAAGCAGTCAACACCACTCAGCATCAGGGAAATACCAATCAAAATCTCAATGTGATACCACCTCACACCAGTCAGAATGGCTAAAATTAACAAGTCAGGAAAGGACAGATATTGGCGAGGATGCGGAGAAAGGGGAACCCTCTTACGCTGTTTTTGGGGTTGCAAGCTGGTGCAGCCGCTCTGGAAAACAGTATGGATGTTCCTCAAAAAGTTGAAAATAGAGCTACCCTATGACCCAGCAATTGTACTACTGCGTATTTACCCCAAAGATACAAATGTAGTGATCCGAAGGGGCAAGTTCATGCCAGTGTTTATAGTAGCAATGTCCACAATAGCCAAAGTATGGAAAGAGCCTAGAAGTCCATCAATAGATGAATGGATAAAGAATATGCACACACACACACACAATGGAATAATATGCAGCCATTAAAAAATGAAATCTTGCCATTTGCAACTACATGGATGGAACTAGAGGGTATTATGCTAAGCTAAATAATTCATTCAGAGAAAGACAATTATCATATGATCTCACTGATATGAGGAATTTGAGAAACAAGACAGAGGGTCATAGTGGGAGGAAAGGAAAAATGAAACAAGATGAAACCAGAGAGGGAGACAAACCATAAGAGATTCTGAATCTCAGGAAACAGAGGGTTGCTTGAGTGGAGGGGGGGGGGGAGGGATTTGTTGGCTGGGTGATGGACATTGGGGAGGGTATGTGCTATGGTGAGCACTGTGAATTGTGTAAGACTGATGAATCACAGACCTGTACCCCTGAAACAAATAATACATTATATGTTAATAAATAAATAATAAAAATAAAAATGTGATACACCCATGCACACACATGCATGTGCGCACACACACACACATACACACACACACACACATAATGGAATATTCTCCAACCATCAAAAACTATGGTGATTAAGGAGGCTACTTGTCATGATGAGCACGGGATGATGTTTGGAACTTTTGCATTACTATACTGTACACCTGAAACTGATATAATACTGTATGTTAACTAACTGGATTTACAATTAAAACTTAAAAAGAGATACACTGGGATTTATTGCTAAGTATAAACCAGTCCTCCCTCTCCCATCTGTACTCCATTATATTACAGGCCTCCCCGGGTACTGATGTTGATACCACAACATCTTAACAGAGATAAGAGTAAAACTTTTAAATTTTACTTGTTCTTTATAAGTATCAACATGAATCTAACATGGACCAGTTCAGGAAATATACCCATTATACTCAGATTCATCTACTCTTTGTTTTTCTACTAAACTTTTTATGTTTGGTTATTTTTTTCACTTTGAAGAATTTTCTTTTAGAAGGTCTCTCAGGCCCTCAAGTAAGTAGGCCACCAGTTTCCTAGGCCTGACAAAATATGTCCGAATCCCATCATAGGCTCATGCTGGAAAACCATTCACTCCTTTGGCCTCTAGTTCTTACCCCACAACCCTCAAAGGACTTTTAGCAAAATTTCAATTCTGTAATTAGCATGAAATTTAAAACCTTTCAGTGTACATTTATTCTTATCAGGAAGTCAGTCATACAGTTCTGAAGGAAAGAGTTAGCTGGGTGGAAACTCTTTTCTTTAAATGAACAAAGAAAAAATAAATTGTATATTGAGAGTTATTGCCAAAATTGTAAGTGTCTAGAGAAGGCTCTTCAGGGTGTTTAAGAAGTTTAGAAAACAGTTTAATTGAGGGGATGGGTATATTTATCCTCAAGAAGAGGAGCCAAAAGAGAGCTACAATAGATGACTTCACATATTTGAAAGGATGCTGTATAGAAGGATTTAACTTGTTCTTTCTGGCTGAGTTTGGGCAGAACTAGGACCAGTAAATGAAAACCAGAATGAAACAGAGTTGACTTGAGTCTAAGAAAAGGACTTTGTGACATTAGAATGGACCCTTGTAAAAAAGTAGTAAATTCCCCTTTACTGTATATACCCTAATTAAACCTGGATGGCCAACTGCCTGGGATTTAGCACATAGGACTCCTGCACTGGACGGGAGGCTTAGCTAGATCAATAGATTTCAGACTTCTCTGAGAGGCCCTAAAGTATTCCACATTAGTTGCGTCAGAAGCAGCTAGCTAAGTAAGAAGTGGGGATGGTAGGAGAGAAAGATAAAAGTAAATTTACAAAAAGAAGAGGAGACAGAATAGTACTGTAGAATGATTCTTGACCAATATTGCATCTCCAACCCCCAAGACACCATTTGGTATATAATAAGTACTCAGTAAACAATCAGTGAATGAATTAGTGAATTAATGAATGAGAGAAAATAACTCACTACCAATAACAACAATGACAAAGAAATAGAATACAAGAATAAAAGAATGTCAGCAGTATGTGTTTGTGTTGTTTGTGGGGGGAGTGTGGAGGAGCAGTGACTCTATTACTAAAGATTCCTGGGGTAGAGGAAAGTGAGTTTCAAAGTGAATTTGAGTTTTGAAGGAGATGAAATGGCAGAAGGTGAAGTAAGAGAAGGCAGAATAACAATACAAGTTCCCTAAGAAACAGGTGCTTTATCTATCTTGTTTACTCGTACACTCCCAGGGCATGATCGAGTTCCTAGCATGCAAGTAGGTGAAAATATACTACATTTGTTAGTATACATGTGAAATAGAATTTGTTAGAATACATGTGAAATATACATTTGTTAAATGAATACATGTATATATATATATATATATATATATATATATATAGTGATGGAAATGAGTCATATATAGCACACCATGGGTTTATCTTGGAATTTCAAATATGAAAGGTGTGAGTAGTTTTCAAACTCATTGTTTCTAAACCTCCATTTTTAAATGATATTCTAGAATATCTTTTTTCTGGATAAACATTGTTAGTGTCTCCAACCATTCTTCACGCTATATTTTGCTTATGCCACTTGCTAGCTGTGTGTCCTTGGATAAATTTATAACCAGTCTGAACTTCTGTTTCCCTATCTGTGAAATAGAGATAATAACAATGATACCTCATAGAACTGTTGTGAGGATTCAATGAGATAATTTGTGTAAAGTGTTGGCACATGATACATGATCTTTTTTTCTTTCAAAAGTCTGACATGGTATAGTGGAGTCATCCAACATTGGTTCAAATACTGGCACTACATTTTATTAGCTGTTTGAACCTGGACATGTTATTTAACATTTCTGAGCCTCAGAGTAGCCTTGTTCAAAGGATTATTGGAAGGGCTAAATGAGATAATACATCTAAAGTATTAAGTACAGTATATGATAAGTGCTTAATAAGTGGTAGCTATTATGGATCTCAAGATCTCTGGATCTCAAGAGCTTCTGTTCTGATCAACTTTTCCTGAACACATTCCTAGGTGGTGCACAGTCTTCTGAAAGAGTGGTGGCTAGAAGTCAGCAGAATACGATAAGTGTGGCCTGACAAGAGGGTAATGGACCAGCCCTAATATTTCCTTAAATATCATACATTTAATACAGTAAGTTAGATTGCATTAGCTTTTTTGCTAGCCCTTGATCAATGCTGGTTCAGATTTAACTTACTGGGAGGAGTATCACACTCTCCCTACACTTCTCTTGTCTATGTGAATGTGGTTTCTTGGATACACACTTATGACTTTTGGGGTCATGAATCCCCTCTATTTACCTTCTAGCTATGGACCAGATGGTTAACTTTAGAGCAGTCAGCTTCCCAGTTATAGGATAGGTGCAATAGCTTGCATCCACCCCAGCAAGATGTCAAAAGAGTTGATAAATTTCAAAAAGTCCTTAGAGATTTTCTACAGGATATGAAGGAAACACTGTTACTGAAGTAGTAATGTTTCTTCTGGAATGGTTAGCTATATTTCATTGCTTTCTGTAAATACACACTGGAACAATTCAGATGTTTCTGAAGGACATTATTTATTCAACATGCCATTAGGCTTGCCCTGCCTGGTTGTATTGATAACACTTGATCTTGTACCTTGAAAAGTCCATTACTAAGAGGCCATTGAAGTCCACAACAAGGGCAATGAAAACCTGAGCTCCAATTGAAAATACTTTTCTAAAATAGTAGGCAATGGGGAATTTCTATCCTTACGTGTACCTGTATTTGTGCTGTACTGTGAACAGTAATAAACAATTTATCATAGAGTTTTAAGAGCATGGACTCTGAAATCAGACTGCTTGGATTTGAATTCTAGCTATAACATATACTAGCTGTGTGCCCTTAGGCAGATTATTTGTACCTCAGTTTCTTTATCTATAACATTGGGATAAAAGCAGTAATTATCTCACAGGGTTGTTATGAGGATTAAATGAATTTATATACATTTAACACTTAGAATAGTGCCTTGTAGGTAGTAACTGCTATGTGTTAGCTATAATTCTTGTTCTAGTATTACTATAATTCTTGCTATAATTCCAGTATTACTCTCCTGCTGGGTTTTCCAGATCTGTTAGTGAGTGCAAGACCCTCAACTGATATCCTAATCCATTAGGAAATCCTGTTGGCTCTACCTTCAAAATCTGTCCAAAATTTCACCACTTCTCATTTCCACCTCTACTGAGCTGATCTAAATCACTATTGTCTATTTTTCTAAATATTTCAGTAGCCTTGAAATAGCTCTCTACTTTCACTCTCGCTCTGACCTCCCACCTCCCACCGGTGTTTTCTTAACACAGCAACTAGAGTGACTACTTAAACCTAAGTTGGATCATGACTTTGCAATGTTGAACACCCTCTAATGACCTTCATTTCAGAGTAAGCTCCTTATATGGCCTTACAAGGCCCTTCGTGATCAAGCCCCCATGACCTCTCTCACCAGTTCTCCTCAGTCTCCCTCTTAATAAATCCATTCCTGTCATCCTGTCATTTTTGCTATTTTTCAAACATGTCAGGCATGCTCCTCAGGGACTTTGCATTTGCTTTCTTCTCTGCATGGAAACTCTTCCTCCAGATATCCATATGACTTTCTTTCTTACTGCCTTCGGGTCTTTGCTCAAATCTCAATTTCTTAGTGAAGCCTTTCCTGGACCTTTGTTTAAAACGGTATCCCTTTCGGGCGCCTGGGTGGCTCAGTTGGTTAAGCGACTGCCTTCGGCTCAGGTCATGATTCTGGAGTCCCGGAATCGAGTCCCGCATCGGGCTCCCTGCTCAGCAGGGAGTCTGCTTCTCCCTCTGACCCTTTTCCCTCTCGTGCTCTCTATCTCTCATTCTCTCCCTCTCAAATAAATAAATAAAATCTTAAAAAAATAAAACTGCATCCCTTTCAAAATCAGCATCCCCTATTTTCTGACTCTGAATTTTTTTACATATTGTTGGATACCATTGGGTACAACATATGATTTAGCTTATTTGAACATAACTGTTTTCTACCCTTATCCACAAGAATGTAAGTTCTTTGAGGTAAGGTACCATGTTTTGCCCAGTGATAGATCTGAACTTGGTCATGTAGGTACCCAATATATGTTGGATAGTGTTTAAGCGATTCTCTGGATGTAGTCAAAAGGATTTCATAGTATTTAGAATTACTAGATACTAAATACCTTAGGTTTTGATATACTCCCTAATGATCTTGAATTATTCTTTTCATTTTCAGAAACAGTGTTATCAGTCATAGTTAATGGAAGGAGCTCTATGTATCTTATTGGAATCTATAGTGTGAGTGAATACGTAGTAGGAAAGGAACAGGAGCTTGAGTACCCCGGTGGGATGAGCATCACAAAGGAATTAGAAAATCTAAAATAATAGAATTCTTAAGTGGAAAGAAGCCTAAAGACTTTAGGGAACATATAATTCTTTATTTGACAGATGGGAAAATTAAGATGCAAAAGGATCCCTGGTTCATTAGCAGCACACTGAGCTTTCAGGTTCTAGTCTAGATATCAAGTTCAATGTCATTTTTATTGTATGTGATCCTTATTTCTAGGTGGGGGTGGTGTACCATCTAGTTAAGGAACATTCAACATATAGAAATAAAACAAACTTGAGACCAAATCTAAAACTAAGTGTAAGGACAAAATAACACTAAAAACCTGGGTACTGAAGCGGGGGGAAGGATGGTCAAAATGGGTATGGGTTAATCTGAGGTGATTCTTTGACATTTTTGAGGGAGATAAAGGCTTGAACTGGAAGGGGAAGAGCTTATATTATAGATGAGGAAGAGGGATAGACTGCTTGAAATCTTAGAGCAGGAATTAGCAAGTCATTTCTTTTTGTTTCTTTGGTGGGAGTCAAGGTTACAGGAAAAGATAACCTTGCTTAGAGCAAATTAGCAAGTCTTTGCAAAGTGAGGCATATTTCACTAAAAACAACTTACTCTCCAGGCTCATAGTTGACTGACATACAATTAATGCTAGGACATGCTGTTCAACAGTCTTAGAATGACTGTGTGAAAGTGACGTTAGTGGTTTGTGGGTGCTGAGAGAAGGCAGGAATCGGCTGGATTGTTGGTAGGTACAGGCCAACCAAATAGATGCTAGAAGGGGAATGCGTTTAGAACGTTGGGAAGTGAGGCCTAATTTTTGGAAGAGAAAAAAAAGAATGGGTAATGAGGTAAACCTCATTACATTTTGTTTTCTACCTGGTTGTAACAGAGATGCACATTAATATTTTCTTCTTCAAATCCATGTATCAGACAGTTCTGCCACTTTTTAGATGTGTGACATTGAGCAAACTGCTTAACCTCTCTGAACCTAACTGTCCTTATCTCTAAAACAGGTGATAAACACCATAGCTTAGGGTGACTATGATGACTGAAGGAACTGATGCATTTAAAACACTGCCTGGTACATAGTGGGTTCTAAATCATATGTAGCTTTTATTCTGTATAACAAAACTTCCAATTTGTATTATGTGTCATTGAATATACAGCATGATAATATGCATTCTTATTTGTTTCTCACATAAACCTGGTGAGGCAGATGGCATTTTGGTGGTTGTTATTGTCAATAATTTTATTTTTAAAAAGGGCTACTTTCTTGTCATTATCATCACTTAAAAGCAATTGCTAGCTTATGCATAAAAAGGCATACCTTTTCAGATGGTTTTCTATGTGGAATCATTTTCTTTACTATACTATTTCAAAATTCAGGACCAATGCCTACATCTTTCTAAATGACTATTTCTGTAGTCATTTCTTTATACCAAACAAATGTGGGCATTTGTTGAGAGGAGCTCTTTAAAGGGCACTATAATGTTTCTGCTTTTAGAGATGGACTTTTCTGACCTTTTAGAAGCTAAGGCCTTTTATCCACAAGGAGGATGATATCTGTTTATACTAATGATTTCTCTTATGTGAGTGTCCAGTTAAATGATATAAAGGGTTGTTGATGTTGAAGTGCCATATGCTGAGTCCAGGTTGGGCTTAGAGTTTATATAAGGGTGCTGGAGGCTACAGTTGTGAAATAGCTAAAGACACATGGCCACATGTTCCTTGTGTAACATCCATCAAGGAATAAGCTTTCACATTGTATGTAAACAGGGTTGTGAGCAAGAGAAACAGTTGACACTGTGAACAGTGAAGTGAAGAAATGGAATCAAAGTCTCTGAATACTGCTGGAGATCAATTTCTCAGAGACTTGACTCCCAGAAATACTCTTTGCAATATTTGAGATATAGTCTAAGACTGTAGCTGCTTGAGAGAAATACAGAAACAAAGAAAAAAACCCCACACATTCACAGTCACAGACCAAAAAATCAGAGTCAAATTAAGAAAGAGTTTGAGGGGAACCTGGGTGGCTCAGTTGGTTAAGCATCTGCCTTTGGCTCAGATCAGGATCCCAGTGTCCTGGGATTGAGCCCCGCATTGGGGTCCCTGATCAGCAGGGAGTCTGCTTCTCCCTCTGCCCCTCACCCCACTTGTGCTCTCTCTCTCTTATTCTGTCTCTCTCTCGAATAAAAATAAATAAAATGTTTTAAAAAAAGAAAGACTGAGTTAGAGACAGACGGAGGAAAACATAGGCAGAGAGAAACAAACCTCAGAGAACTCCATTATTCTCTGTATTAATGTAGAACTCTGCTTTGGCTGGAGTTCAGAATAAGACAAACAACTTGCCATGGGGACTGTTTATGAAACCAGGAGTACAAGGTGTACTGAAAAATGTCATTGTTCTGCTGAGAGACACTGGAACCATATGGAACATTTGGGGGAATCTATAATCTGAAAAATTCATAACGGGAGGTAGGGATTGGGGTTCCTAAATAGCTATAGAATGTACAATGCCTCTGAGTCACCAAAATATTCAGGTTCTAGTGGCCAAGTTTCCTACTCTGCATCTAGAAGGCCAGAGGCCAGACAAAGCCATTAGGCAAAATTATATGTACAACCAGAAAGAAATTGGTCTTTCTACCCAAGCACATAGAATAGTAGGGAGATAATGGAATGATGAGGCTCAAAGGTGTAAGATTTAGGCATGTGTAGCAAAATGGGATGGGGGAGAGGAGGAAGGTAGTACAGAAAACATGGATAGAAATGATCTAAAAATATAAGATGGGCATAATTGAGCTGATATATTAACAGTAATTTAAAGAAATGACAAAATAGTAGATAGCCTAAGAAAGCAAAAGAGGCTTTAATCTACATATCCTGATGGATGGTTGCTCAGCCAACAGAGGAGCAATCTATTAGATTTAGATCTGAAGAATGCTTTAATTGTCTTGAAAGTGATTATCTTCAATTAAGAATACTGATATGAGGAATTCTTAATCTCAGGAAACAAACTGAGGGTTGCTGGAGTGGTGGGGGTGGGAGGGATGGGGTGGCTGGGTGATAGACATTGGGGAGGGTATGTGCTATGGTGAGTGCGGTGAATTGTATAAGACTGTTGAATCACAGACTTGTACCTCTGAAACAAATAATACATTATATGTTAAAAAAAAAAAAGAAGAGAGTAGGAAGGGAAAAATGAAGGGGGGGAAATTGGAGGGGAAGATGAACCATGAGAGACTATGGACTCTGAGAAACAAACTGAAGGTTCTAGAGGGGAGGGGCTGGGGGGATGGGTTAGCCTGGTGATGGGTATTAAAGAGGGCATGTATTGAATGGAGCACTGGGTGTTATACGCAGAGAATGAATCATGCAACACTACATCAAAAACTAATGATGTAATGTATGGTGATTAACATAACATAATAAAATAAAAAAATAAAAGTAAAAAAAAAAAAGAATACTGATCCTAATATTACCTTCAGGGAATTCAGACAAGAAACTTCAGCGATAACCTCTGGCAGGAATCTTCCTAAGTAGAAGTCAGATTTCTTCTATTTCTTCTATTATATTCTAAAAATAACAGCACTGGTAATTATTTTTCAAAATTAGAATTAAAACAAGTTATACAAGTAAATTATGACAATGATGCACAGAAACATATACAAAACAGACATGTGAAGGAAAAATTAATTAAGACCACCCCTGCTTTCATTTTTCAGAGCTGACAAGTGTTCATAATTTGGTATCTGTTTTTTTCAGACATTTTTATCTGTATATATGTAATACTCATGCATGTACTAAATAATACAAATCTTAATATACTACGTATACTACTGATATCTGCCTTTCATCCTACAATATATATGCCCTTCCACATAAATTCATGCAGTCCTAGAAAGTATCTACATCATAATTTGTAATGAATGTATAATATCCCATTGCATGGATGAACCACATTTTATTTAACTGGAATTTGAACTCAGACCTATCTGCCTCCAAAGCCTATGCTTTGCCCCACAAAAGATAAAACCAGGTATAACTAAAAATGTACAAAATAACATGTAAAATAGGAAAGGTATGACTGCAATTAAAGGGTTCTAGAGTTTTTTTATATTGCTCAGGGGCATGGTATAAAGAGAATGCTTGACTTTAGAATTTTAAGCCAAGTATGTATGTTAAAAAATTGGGGGTGACTTCTTTTTTTTAAAGATTTTATTTATTTATTTGACAGAGAGAAACACAATGAGAGAGTGAACACAAGCAGGGGGAGTGAGAAAGGGAGAAGCAGGCTTCCCGCTGAGCAGGGTGCCCGATGCGGCTTGATCCCAAGACCCTGGGATCATGACCTGAGCTGAAAGCAGATGCTTAATGACTGAGCCACCCAGGTGCCCCCAAAATTGAGGGTGACTTCTAAAAATAAGGGAAAAGGGCTTAAAAAAAACTTCCCCATCTGTTCTCCACATGGTAGCTTGACAGCTAACGTGATCACCAATATACTTTGTTTTAGAGAACCCCCATGGTTCAGTGAAAAGAGCACTGGAGGAGGAGTCTGAAGACCAATATTACTTTTTTAACTGAGCTGGTTACTATTTGTAACTTAATAGGTATATTCACCTCACAGAGATAGTTCTGTAGAAAAGGAGGGGTAAAGGTTTTCATTTACTTTGTTTTATAAATTCCAGCTGAATTCTTTGTCTACCTTGGTGGAGGGAGTAAGAGCAATTTACATTAGTCAGTGTATTTGATTTATATTTGGGCATGTTTTTTAAATGAGTGCCAGAGCAGTTGCCCAGCTGGCTTTTCTCGTAGTCTGATTTTGTCTAATGACTTACATGTGCCTCAGAAAATAGGCTCTGTGGCTGAAATAGGAAAGTTTCTTTAGCTACACAGCCAAGCAAAGTCATTGCCTTAGAATAGTTTCCTTGTCAACATTTTTCCAGTTCTGCGTGGGGGTGCACAGTGACAAGGGGTGAGTAGCAGTGGGGGTTGAGGGATGGAAGACCCTGCATGGAGACAGAAGTTTCCTTGATGGCAGTCATCTCCCTAAGCACAGAATCCTAAGCACAGATCACCAATGTTCCTCTCACAAAACCCAGTCAAATGAACTTGAAAATTACACAGATGTAAAGAGACGAGCCAAACCTTTGTCCTGCCCTTAATAAGCTCTTGCTGCTCTCCCTCTTCCATGCTGTGCCTCTCAGTGCCACCTCCCTTTATCATATTCTGTCTCCCTTCCCACTATCTGTGTGTGCCTAGATCACAGCATCAGGCCTAAAGCCCACTTAACGTTTTCCTAATATCAAAGTACACTGTATTCATAGCATTGTATCCAAAGAATAATTGGTATGTCCTGAGAGTATGCAAGCCCATAGCCTATTCTCCCATTTGTCTTTGATAATGTGACTGAGCCAGGCTGGCTAGTTAATGAGGCAATTATTTTTGGACAAGCTAGCAGATCTGGACACATAGCTCTGCAGTCTTGGGGTTTTATTTTTATTAAGGCTTCTTTTCTTCAGGGCTTTCCTTTCCCGTGGGGAAGCTCTTCATGAGAGTCAGAGGCCAGCTCTGCAGGTACCTGACTTGAAGCAATGTAACATACAAATATTTTGAATCTTCTAAAGATAAAATAGGAAATTTGAAGAAAGACATTGCTTCCCTCTCTCTCTTTCTCTCTCTCTGTGTACACACACAGACACACACAGTTTAATGTTACTTTATAATTTGCCTCAATGTGATATAGAATTTTGATATTATGTATACCCTTTGCTCATGTGATTCTACTTTAAAGAATTTATGCTAATCAAATAATCATGGATATGTGGCCAAAGATTCAGTTGAAAGAAAGTTCATCTAAGCATTATTTATAATTGGAAAATCTTAAATGTCCAGTAATTGGCATCATGTACAAATAGTATGATGTCATTAAAAATAACATTAAAAATGGAAAATATGTTCATATTGTTAAAAGTGAAAAATATAGGATCTAAATAGTATGTAGTATGAATTTGTGTGTGTGTGTGTCTGTGTGTGTGTGTGTAGTTTGTAATGATTAGATAGATATATACCAAAATATTTGAAGTGGTTTTGTATAGTCTCGGGACTATTGGGAACTGATTTTTACAAATTTTTACTTGAATAATTAAAAACTATATCAACTATCCTTATATAAATCAATCCCTCAGAATTTATAATTATTAACATTGTTACTTTATTTCATCTTTTTATAAATGAAAGAAAGAAAACATTACTAATATCATTGTCTCTATATTTTCCCCCACCCCCATCCTGAAACATACAAACTAATAAATTCCTTATATTTATTTCCAATTACTATGGGAAGTATTTATTTTCTTTTTGTCTTCATTTTCTCATTTGTTGCAATAAAAGAATATTGCTTTGGTTATGAGGAAAAGTTATTGAGTTTTCTCCTGATGCATTTACATTTTGATTTAATTTGTAAGAACACTGTAAATAAGTGATCTCTTCTCAGCATGAAATTATATGAAGTAAAGTATAACCTATATAGATTGATCTAAGTATATCTAGGTATATCTTGCTAATTGACATCATTACCTATAAACTGTGGGATCTTGGACAAATCACTTATCCTCTTTGTCCTTCAGTTTCCTCATCTGAAATGGGGATAGTGATAGCTTTTACCTCATAAAGGTTTTTGTATAGATTAAATGAGGTAATACATGTATTTGAACTGGTATCCAGAACATAATAGATTTTGAATACAACATAGCTATTGCTATTATTGCCATCTTTACCAATCCAAAAGGAGTGAAATGGATTATATAGTATGGTACTTTTAAAGCATGGCCACAAATTCTTTGACCTTTATCACATTGAGATGTGGAATCTAGCTTCCCTCTTGTTAAATCTGCGTAGACTTGTGACTGCTTTGAACCACAGAGTGTGGTGAAAGTTATGCTCTGTGGCCTCCGAGGCTGACTTTTAAAACCTGTGTAGCTTCCCATATGATCCAGCAATTGCACTACTGGGTATTTACCCCAAAGATACAAATGTAGGGATCCAAAGAGGTACGTGCACCCCAGTGTTTATAGCAGCAATGTCCACAATAGCCAAACTGTGGAAAGAGCCAAGATGTCCATCGACAGATGAATGGATAAAGAAGATGTGGTATATATACACAATGGAGTATTATGCAGTCATCAAAAGGAATGAGATCTTGCCATTTGCAACAACATGGATGGAACTGGAGGGTGTTATGCTGAGTGAAATAAGTCAACCAGAGAAAGACATGTATCATATGACCTCACTGATATGAGGAATTCTTAATCTCAGGAAACAAACTGAGGGTTGCTGGAGTGGTGGGGGGTGGGAGGGATGGGGTGGCTGGGTGATAGACACTGGGGAGGGTATGTGCTATGGTGAGCGCTGTGAATTGTGCAAGACTGTTGAATCACAGATCTGTACCTCTGAAACAAATAATGCAATATATGTTAAGAAAAAAAAAAAAGAAGATAGCAGGAGGGGAAGAAGAGGGGGGGAATCAGAGGGGGAGACGAACCATGAGAGACGATGGACTCTGTAAAACAAACTGAGGGTCCTAGAGGGGTGGGGGGTGGGGGGATGGGTTAGCCTGGTGATGGATATTAAAGAGGGCATGTTCTGCGTGGAGCACTGGGTGTTATGCACAAACAATGAATCATGCAACACTACATCAAAAACTCATGATGTAATGTATGGTGATTAACATAACAATAAAAAATTTAAAGAGGAAAAAAAAAACCTGTGTAGCTTCACCTGTTTCTCTTGGAACACTCTGAGGCAACCATGTAAGAACCTTTTAAGAAGTTCAACTATTGGGAGACTACTATGCTAGAGATGCCACATAGGTACTCTGCTATCAACTGAGCCCAGCCTTCTAACCATCCCCACCAAGGCACGAAGTGTGTGAGTGAAGCTGTCTTGGGCCCTCCAGCCCATATATCCACTAGCTTAGTACCACTGAATGACCCTAGTTGGATGCCATGGGGAACAGAAGAATGCCCAGCCAGCCTTGTCCAAATTCCTGACCTAGAGGCTGTTTAAAAAAAAAATGTTCTAAATTCTTTGACATTGCTCATATAGAGAGGAAGGATCCATGTCTCCTCCTGTTGAATCAGGTGGGCTTGTGACTTCTTTCAATATATGACTTCTGATGCTAGATTTTAAGAGGCAATGTGGCTTCCTCATGGCTTTCTTGGAGAAAGGCAGCTTCCATGTAGGAACTTCACCACCCTGAAAATCACTATGCTGAAGATGCCATATGTTAGGTGTTTTGGTTATCAATTCCAGCTGAGCATAACCTCTAGACTCTGATGGAATGCAAGATATGTGAGTGAAGTCATCCTGGTTCCTCTAGACTACATTATCTTCCAGCTGAGTACCACTAAATGAGTTTAGTTGATCCATACGGATCAAATAATTACTCAGTTGAGTCCTGACTGAATTCCTGACTTGCAGAATTCATGAGATATAATAAAATACAAATGGTTTCATGTCATTACCTTTTGAGATATTTGGTTAGAAGCAAGAGTAATTTAAACATATAGTTTTAGTGTTACTTGCTAAATAGAATATGCCTTCATATACAGGAAAAAAAAGTGGTATCTAGGTATACCCTCAGTATTCACTTTAAAATGACTCTTCCTATGACCAACAGACAGTTGACATTCTTTGTTGCCTGTAGTGTTGCATGGAATCCAAAGTCTTTACAGAAATAGTCTTTGCCTAGGGCACACCTTTGGGTTATGATGTGGGATACCATAAAATGTTCCTAGCTCCAAGATATCTTCCAGCCACTCTGCCTTAGTGTCTGAAATTTTTTTTTTCTGAGTTATTGCTTTGGCATAAAGTATCCTGTATCTAGGAGGCTTGGAGCAATGAAAAAACTGCTGCAAATGGGATGGGGAACCATTATTAACCTTTGGAAACCCAGGGTAGATATTTTTATGATACTTTCCCCTTGCTCTTGGAAAGCAGAGATAAAGGCTCTGAAGAAAGGGGTGTAAAATAAGGTTAATGAATGAGAGGAGAGAGAGATCCCAAACATGGGTTGGGGGGGTAATTAAGAAAGGCCACCCTAGGTTGTGATCCCAGGAGGTGAGCCTTAGCAGTTGGAGATAGCCTGAGAATACTAAGTGTCTATGGGTGGGTTTACAAAAAGAAAGATTAATTTATTCATTATTATGTCTCAAGGACCAACCCTATATAGATTTATTTTGTGAAAACTTTCAAATAGTAAATATATAAAACTGAGAGGGGGAAAACATGAGAGGGGGGAGGGGGAGAGAGTTTTGGGTGTTATTGCCTTAATAATATTATTTCCTCATATTTGTATAGTTTTATGAAGCATATTTGCATGCTAGGAAGAAGCAAAATGTTATAGTCCCTTTATATTTTCATATGAAGGAACAATTTTTTAGAAAGATGAAATGACTTGCCCCAAATCACAACCCAGTTTATACTGGAAAGATTATCCTTGAATTCCATGACTCTTCATGAATTAAAGGTCCATAGAGGGTAAAAGGGAAACCAGAGGGGAAAGCTTACTAAAACAACTAAAGTTGTTTCCTTTTTGTACATGTCAAGGTACATTAATATAGAATGTACACAAAGCAAAATACAGTGTATAGGCACCACTAATGCATTTTTTCTCCTTGCTAATTGAAACTGAAATGCTCACAATACATCATTGTAACAGACTCCAAACATTGTCCAGACTGGATTTAGAGCCTGGAATGCAGAATGTTTAAGTATTGTGTGAATCTTAGAAGTCTTTTAATTATACCAGGAATTCAGTTTTAATTTTTGATGTATTATATCTGTGAGGAAAAATAAAATTTAGAGTATAAGTCAAATGGAATTAGTAAAAATAAGGTAATTGTAGGGGTGCCTGGGTGGCTCAGTTGGTTAAGAGACTGCCTTCGGCTCAGGTCATAATCCCGGAGTCCCAGGATCGAATCCTGCATCGGGCTCCTTGCTCAGCAGGGAGTCTGCTTCTCCCTCTGACCCTCTCCCCTCTCATGCTTTCTCTCTCTCTCAGATGAATAAATAAAATCCTTAAAAAAGGTAATTGTGAAAAACACAACTCCTGCTGTTTTAAGGCTGCCATGCTACATGAACACAGAAAACATTAGATAAAGGTCCCAGTGTAAAATAAATGTCCCTAGGGATGAAACCATTAGATAATTCAGCACAGCATCAGGACAAAGTTTGGATCACAATGAGGGCAAAGCTGTATGGCAGGGCAGTGGAACATGCGCTGCCCCATGAGGCAAGAACCCTGGTTTCTAAGCCCCTTTCATTTAGACTGGCTATGTGGTTTAGGTTAGTAATTCTATGAGTTTCACTTGCCTTATCGGCAAAGTGAGGACTTATTTTTACCTGCCTGAAGTCAAATAGCTAGTGCAGATGGTCTCCTGAGATCCCTTCACATTTTAAGGTCTAAGATTGTAAGCTTTCCCCTCTGGTTTCCCTTTTACCCTCTATGGACCTTTAATTCATGAATTTATCTAAGCCCTTGTAACCAATTTGTATTTTGGCCTTCAGGGTAATGAGTTCCACTGAAGTTCTAATTCCTTTTTCTTTGTAACTCATTCTTTCAAGCACTATGGAGCTGTGGAATGAGACTAGTACTCCAGGACTTGGTCCAATCTGCCAGATCCTTGGTGATACTAAATCCCAGGCTGATTGGAACATCAGAAATTCAGGAGAATAGCTGTGGGTAAAGGAGAAATAAATCTAAGCCCTGTCTTCTTTTCTTTCCTAAATCACTTGTATTTATAATTTATGAAGAATTTTCTTTGTGAATTTAAAATTGCCTCCTCCAATCTTTACCTCAATAAAAATTATTTTAATTTATTTTCATTGTCAGATAACTTCATTTCTCAGGGCTGGGTATTTGTTATGATCCTTAATTACATTATAAATTTTTATGATCATCACACACAAAAAATAACAATCGTATTATATAACACGAAAGAGTGAACCTAAATTACAGTGGAGGAAGATAATATGGAGTAAAGTGTATTCATAATCCAAGCAAATGGAACTTGCCCACCGCAAATATTAATTATGAGAACAATCATCTGAGTAACATCACTTATTTGAGGGACAGGAAATAACTCTGAATCTCATGCCAGTATTGTTTTACAAATCAAATGATATTTGTTTTGACTCAGAAGACAATATGTGGTTTTGAAATTGAATTATTTTTTAAATTAAATTTTCTTTCAGATTTTGGTAAGTCAGGACAATGAATATATTAATGGACCTTCAAATATATTTCTCTAGCTAACATAAAGTCACCTCAAATCTTAGGCAGGGTTTTCAAATTGGAAATGCATTTCATGATTTCTGTTGTATGCAGAAACAGCCAACCCATGTTTGTTCTTTTATTTATTCAGCAAATAGTTTTAAACCGCCTGCTTTGTGGCAAACACTGTACTAAGCACTGGGGATATCATGGTGAACAAGACAGTTGTGGTTCCTGCCCACATGGGATTTAAAGTCTAGTAGGAAGACAGTCACAGCATAAGTAATTACAAGTGTTTGTTGCATCACTAAAGACAATTCAAGATGAGGTTTAAACCCATGCTCAGACTATACACATCAGCTTTGTGTCCTCAGACAAGTTACCGTCTCAGAAGCTCAAGGTTATTTTTTTATTTCTAATAAAGGAATAACAGATACTGTCATGATAAAATTAGATATTCTGTAGAAAAGTGTTCTTTAAATTGTGAAGCAGTCTATACATATTAGCACTACTGCTATTGTTTTTGATATACTTTTATTTGTTTGAGAAGTTTGTAGGCATACTTAGGCCATTTAGATTCAGAGCCCTCTTGTGTCTTCACTCCTATGCCTGGTCACCAATTCTTCCCTTCCTTTGTTCCTTATGCCCTCACTTCCCCAACAGACCTCAGACCCTCCTTAAAGGCCTTTTTGGCTAGGTTAGGACTGTGAGTTTCAAGGCATTAGAATTTTATTCTTGTTAAGATGTTCCATGAATGGTTACCTTGTACATTTCTAATCTCTTTCTTAATTGATTCACTCTGTTGGCTAAGTAGGTAATGATGATTTTGCAAGGATGTGGCATTTGCCATTCTTGACAGTAATATACAAATGGTGTACAAGTCTATTTTCCAGTGCTATTTTCCGGTGGTCTACAAGTCTATTTTCTTTCAGCCTCTGGATGCTGGTTAAAGTTCTTTTAATATAGACTCAAAACTGGGTGCCTGGGTGGCACAGTTGGTTAAGTATCTGCCTTTGACTCAGGTCATGATCTCAGGGTCCTGGGATTGAGCCACATATTGTGCTCCCTGCTCAACGGGGAGTCTGCTTCTCCCTCTCCCTCTGCCCCTACCCTTGCTCATGTGCTCACGCTCTCTCTCTCAAATAAATAAGAAAAATCTTTTTTTAAAATAAGAAAAATCTTTAAAAATTGTATATAGACTCAAAACTTACAGAACATTCACATTGCCTTCATCAAAACTAGCAATTTATAGAAGATTGATTATTCTAATGGAAGTGGACCTGAAATAGGGCCAGAGTTATGTGAAATCACAATGAAAGGACTAATATGAGAGTGTGCTTCCATCTCAACATATTACCATCATTTATCTTGCCAATAAGTGTATAATTTCCTATTATTCATAACTGATTAGAGCCAAGACACTGAAACTAATAATTTACAGAAAATGTTTTTTAGAGAAGAGGGTTTTTTGAGAGAGGGTTTTGAAGCTAAGCAGAATAGATTGGTTAATGAGAAGTAGGATATCATACTAAGTTTTTGAAAGATGGAATAATTTAATGAAAATGGAAGTCCAAGACTTATTAGATAAGCAGTATCATGTAGGATGTTCTGCCATGAGACTAGTGTTAGAGAAGCATGGTGTAATTACACTAACTTTGAAAGTTCAGAAATCTGACTTCTACTTCTCACTCATTGTTATTAGCTTTCAGATGTTGAAGTCTTATCCTATTTGGGATTCAGATTTCTTATTTGCAAAAAAAGGGGGGGATGGAAATTAGACTAAGTAATCCCTTCTATAAAATATGAAAAGCATGTAGAAAATTATTTAATCCCGTAATGCTGTGAAGACTAGGTGTGTAATGGTGGCAGTGGAAATGAAGTAGAAGGAACAAAATGGAGAGAGAAGCATTTTGTAGGAATTATTGTTAGGATTCAATGAATAACTGTGTGGTAGATGCATTAGAAGGGTGAGTCAAGACTGTTTTCAAAGTGTCAGTTCTGAATGACCAGGTAAATGAGATAGACAATAACAGAGATGGGAGAATAGAGAGAAAACTATATGAGTGAAGAAGATGAGTTGTCAGTGAAGAGGGAGGAGAGTCAAGATGATATGAAACTCTGTTGCAATGTGAAATTTTCTAGAAGAGAGTGGACAACCATGCCAATACTACTGCAAACTGAGAAGAGCTTAGAAGAAAAGATTTGATGTCTAGAAGAGTTCCTTTAAGAGAAGATGAGTGGGATCAGGAATATGAACTCATGTACATATATGTGCACCAGACATTTTCTTCTCCATTATATCCAGTACTGTCTCTGGACAAATGGAGAAAACTCAAAAGATGATGATCTGTTTAGTTGGTCTTTGGTATTCCTTTCTTTGTATACATATTCTGGTTAGGAAATAGTGGATGGAGATAAAATATAAAGGGGTTGTTGATACATTGAAGGTTAGAAATTGTGAAGCAAAGTACAAATGAAAACTCTACTTTTTACTTCTCTTGATTTTTCTATAAACACAGAAATTTAAGAGCTGCTTGGATATTATCTGCTTTTTGTTTTTTCCTTTCCTTGTTATGTTTAATTTCACAACCATTTTCCTGAAAATGAGTTTGGGTAGAGCTGAGATGTGTTGTATTTCATCTGTCACAACATATTGAAAGGAACTCACAATTGTGTACAGATTATATAACACCTTTAGGTGAATCTTATTTCCTTCCCTTAGATGGTGCTAATAGGGTATGAAAAGAAAAGAAGATTATATAAGGTGATTATTGTATTATATAAAGTCCTGGAGTCACTTGAATGGTTTGGAATTAAAAACAAATGCATTCTCTGAGAAGTCCATATTACTGTCACAGAAATGACAACCTATTTCTTTTATCAGCTAGAGTCCCAAGACATTTACCCTCTTTTTTCTTCTCTTTCTTTATCCTAGAGACTTTTCAAAATTCTGCAAAACAATTGCAGTACAAGTGAAAAAAGAAATCTTATCTAGTGCAACTATTAGAAAAGGTTGTTTTTACTCTTAGATAAAAATAGTTTTTTTGGGGTGCCTGGGTGGCTCAGTCGGTTAAACGTCTGCCTTTGGCTCAGGCCCAGGGTCCTGGGATCGAGCCCCATATCGGGCTCCTTGCTCCGCAGGGAGCCTGCTTCTATTTCTTCCTCTGCCTGTCACTCCCCCTGCTTGTGCTCATTATCTCTCTCTCTCTCTCTGTCAAATGAATAAAATCTTAAAAAAAATAGTCTTGTTATCTATTTGCACTGTGGCTTCAGTGTCAGTAACACACTTGTGAAGGTGTAGCATACCCAAACTAGGAAAACCATTGTTAAAGCCTTTATGTATAAGGAATGTTGCTTAACTTGAGTCTGCCACTCTAGGCACCAGAACCTTGACTGCAAAGTGAAGTTGACCTGTTCCAGGGAATTCTCAGCAAAAAGGTCACAATGGTAACACATAACTTTAGAAGACAACAAAAAAATGGGCTGAGGATTACTAAACAAATACAACGGAATGGCAATTTCCTAAACAGTTTAGCATATATACATAAATATATACATATAACATACTGTAAATTATAAGAGGTAGTCCTCTGATAGTGATAACTAATTTCCCTGCACAAGGAATTTTTTTCAGACTTTAACTACTTGAGGGTAAGAACATTTCTATATTCTGATCTGATCCATATTTATTTAATTTTGGAGTTGTTCAAATTCTTCTGACCTTTGTTAGAGTGCCCCAAATTGTTCTTGCCCTGTGCTGCCCTGCCCTGGGGGTGTTCTATGTCAGGGCCCTTTATTTCAGCTTCTGATTGAACACTTGCTCCAAAACCATTTTTAGTTCAGAGTATTTTTTATCAATTTCATTCCTAAAGAAGCTTGGGTTTTCTGTGAACTGTATCCTGTATGTTACATATCACATTGGGAATGATTTCTTATATGTTTCTTTGGCCCTTGGCTTATTTTTTTCTATCTTCTGTGAATATGTGGTGTTTTTTGGGAAGCTGCCTCTGTCCATACTATGAAGATGGAAACAGTGTTTTAAATTCTCTACTTATCCTGGTAGAGAAACTAACTTCCAGACTGGATCTAAGTTGTAATGAGTGAAGTTTGGATGACATAGCATTTCCTATTTAACACTGTTAAAAATTTTCTCCTGGCTACATCAGCTCAGGACTTTATTGTTCTATATCTGCTGTGATGTGGACTATGTCTGATCTTGGTGACATATAAAACCAGCCATGACTTCTGCTTTCTTGAACCATAACTCCAGATTGATAGAGCTGTAAGAAAGAACCAGATCCTAAGAGAGGTAGGACTTGTTCTACTTAGATATGTTTTCTAAGTATGGTGGCATTTGTAATTGAGACTGCAATTAATGTATTTTTGCAGATTTTAAAAATTGGTGTGTGATCTCACTAGTTAGTTCTTAGGCAAATGATTAAGACTAGGTTAGAGAATATCTCTAATACTAGATAAGATATTTGCATGATACCTCACATTAAAACCTCAAACAACTCAGAGTCCAATTAAGTGCATTCCTCAATTAATTGGGATATTTAAGTGATACTTCAGGTTTAGGAGAAAATGATGGATATATGAAAACAATTCCACATCAAGCATCCAGTAAATGACTTATTTATTCATTTATTAACTTAATATTACGCACTGGGTATAATGACAAAGGACACAATTGCTTTCATTCAAGTAGAAACAGACAAATGGACAAATGAATTGTTATAATGAAATGTTATAAGTATAAGCCTAAGGATGGGATGTTACAGAATGCCTAGGATATACAACTATGGGGACATCAGGAATGGGTTCCTGAGATGATGACATATGAAGCTAATTTTGAAAGACTGAGTTAGGCAAAGTGAAATGGTAGGAATAGGGCAAAGGGCACTACAGGCCAAGGATAAACATGATGGAAGAAGGCATATAGTAAGAACTGCAAGTAGTTTAGTATGGCTGCAGCACACAGTAAGATATGGACAGTGGAGGTAAAGGAAGTTGGATTGGTAGGCAGAAGCCAGATTGTTAAGGAATATGTGTGTCAGGTTAAGACGTTGAGATTGTTTCTTGAAGGTAATGGAGAGTTAATGAAGAGATTTCAGATGTAAAGGGTCATGGCTGTATTGGTAGTTTAGACAGATACCTCTGATGCAATGTGGAGGTTGGATTGCAGAAGTTAAGACAGGAGGAAAGAAAAATAATTGTTTGGCTATTGTATTAGGCCAGGTGAGAAATGAGGAGATGGCAGTGGAAATAGAAGGGATAGGGGCGGATATTCAGAGGGTGAGAAAGATTTGTGAGGTTGAATGCATAAGATACAGTAAATTTGACACAGAGACTGAGATTTAGAAAATAAGGGAACTAGCAGGATAAGACATGGGAGACAATGATAAATTCACTTTCATACACGACAAAAATACTTGGAGGTAGAAATAACATTTTCTGTGATCTTGGACTTTGGGCAATGGCATACAGGGTGATGATCCTAAGGCCTTGCACCAGTCTCACTTAGCAAAGAGAGATTCAAGTATGTCCACTAGACCAGATTGATTAAATAAACTCTCAGATTAAGGTTCACTTACACAGCAATTTAATTAGTTAGAACCCACCATTCCCTTAGCATCTCACTTATTGAAGTTTTATTGTACTTATTAGAAGATAAATCTATCTTGGAGTCGGATATTCTATAATATCCTGTCACTTTGGCTTTTTCATTATTTCTAAAATGCATCATGTTTCCCTAATCACTGCCAAAGAGACAAGGAGCAGTCCTCTACTTTATAATTGATCAAAATCTCTTTAGGTTGATCTGTTACATTTTCCTTGACTCTTCACTCATATTTATTATTGATTTCTCCTGAAGGATGCCAAAGCAATTACTGCCTACCTCTTACTTCATCCTCCATGAAAGGATCTCAGATGGCTTCTTAGGGCCCTATAAAGCCAAGGGTTGTTTACACCAGTAATACAACTCAATACTTTTCCTCAGTTTTTCAAGATAAATGTTTAAAGTACCTCCTGATTAAAGTGCTTCTGTGATTGTTGCTCTGTATCAAGTTCTATACTTCCATATTCTTTCCTTAGAGCTTCTTTTTTGTAGCCCAGGAAGCAGCATCAAGTAAACAAAAATGCTGAGGAAAGGGGAGGTTAACCCTTGCAATATGGGGATTAGAGGCACTGACACCTAAGAAGTATGGTTAACCCTTGCAATATGGGGATTAGAGGCACTGACACCCCTTCTCCCCCCAGCTGCATAGTCAAAAATTCTTATATAACTTTTGACTCCCCCAAAACTTAACTACTAATGGCCTACTGTTGGCTGGAAGCCTTACTGATAATAAACAGTTGATTAACACATATTTTGTATGTTATATGTATTACACACTGTCTTCTTACAATAAAGTGAGTTAGAGAAAGAAAAACATTATTAAGAAAATCATAAGGAAGAGAAAATATATATACAGTATGGTATCAAAAATATCCACATATAAGTGGACTCTCAAGGTTCAAATCTGTGTTGTTCAAGGGTCAACTGTGGTGAAAATTCCTTTGTTGTTTATACTGATAAACTTTTTTAGAGTATCTGAATCTACATTGTTGCCTAGTGTGTGTGTGCTAGTGAATCAAATTGAATTGACCTTTGATATTTTCTTTGATAAATGGTCCTTTCAGGACTGCCATCATTATTCTGAGCTTTATTGATCATTATCAGTTAAATATGAAAAGAACATGATAATAGGGTCAGACAAAGGAGGTATTTGACTCCTGATTTCATTATTTACTAGCTGTGTGACCTTAGCTAAGTCATGTAATTTTTCTGAGCTCCCTGTTTCCTCATCTGTAAAAAAAAAAAAAATAGAATCATATACATTCTGGTTTCCTCTTGAGATTGGTGTGGTTTTCAAATTAGGAAAGTATTTTACCAATTTCCAGACACTAACACATGTTTTTGGCACATATTTAGAAGGTATGGGAGAAAAAACTGAGGTTTCATTGCTATTCTCTGAAAGATACAGTGAATATGTATGGTGATCTGGCAGAATTTACGTGTTAAAACAAAGATATTTGTAGAAAGTTTTTTTTTCTTTTTTAATAAAACCATAAGAGCTAATACTTATTGGGTGCTTGTCATATGGCAAACAATGTTCTATATGCTTTAAATGAATTCTATCATTTGCTGGTCACAAGAGTGAGCTTGTATTATTGTTAGGGGAACGTTATGGATGAGGAGACTTGCTCCAGTTCACCCAGATAATAAGTGGAAGAGAGGATTTAAATCTGGGCCTGATCAAAACCTCTGATTTTAGACACAATGTGGTTGGCTTTCATAGTCTTGATATAAGCTTGTTTAACTTTGATTGTGAAATTATCGTACAACTATATTGCAGCAGAATAATCTAGGTTAATTGGGATACCAGTTTTTACTGTGCAGAAGGGAAGAGACAGAAATGTCCCAGCAGCCATATAATACAGTGGGAGTGATGGTTCTTAAGTTTTAGAAATCTTGTTCACTAATTTCTGGGTCAACTATGGGAGCAGTTTTAACAAAGTCCATCACAGATACTCAGAGAGAAAACTGTTGAAACCACCTTTTGCTCACTAGACTTTAAAGTCCTAGAAGGAAAGGAACATATGCCTGCCAGAGAGGTTGGCATATAGTTGGTATCCAATGAGTGTTTATTCTTCTCTCTTATTTCTCAGCAAAGCTTTTATCTACCCTGAACCCCTGTTGACTGTGGCTAGCTGTATAATTAAGCAAATATACAGAAACCAGCATAAAATTAGACTCAAATGTAGTGTTTGTGTCTACCAAGCAGTTCTTAAAGTTTCTGTACACAAGAGGATTTATGTTTAATCAATGGTGAAGCATGACCAAAATATATAATTTACTTTGAAAATAATGTGTTTGATAAATGTTTAGGAAATATAAGGTGCATCACATTAAAACTAAATTTATTTTAAGTAACTTTACATGCAGTGTTTAAGACTACTGGAAGGAATCTTAAGAGTTCACATAGATCCTGCCCCCCTATTCCCCACTTTACCTTTGAGTAGCTCTGTGCCTAAGCTTTACAAAAATTTCTGAGGAATTACATGATGATTAGGAGTAGTTGGAAATGGATTACACCAGTCTCCTTATTAAAACATTTCCATGTGTTACTACCTATGCTATTAAAGTAATGATTTTCAAATGTAATCGAGAATCAGAATCACCTAAAGAAGCAGTTCTCAAATTTGTTCAATTTATGATCCCTTCATGCTCTTAAAAATTATGAGGCTCCCCTAATTTTTTTACCCATTACCTAAATAACCTAAATGACATAGTGTTATGAAAAGTAATCTTATTTTCCAGAACAAAAAAAAATAGTGAAAGAATGGAATTGTTTCACATTTTTGCAGTTCTCCTTAGTATCTGCATAACAGAAGGCAGCTATATCAATCTGTTGTGATATACTGTTTTGTTTGAAGTATTGGAAAAATTCCAGCCTCAATCAAATACATAGTTGGAAAAGGAAATAGTATTTTAATAGTCTTTTTGGATAATTGTGGATATTTTTCTTTTATACTCACCAAAATTCAATAGGTGGTAGTTTCTACAGGTGAGTTACAATATTGCATTAGAAACCATATTAGGAGAGGGAAAAGATGGTGGAGGAGTAGGGGACCCTATTCCAACTGGTCCCCAGAACTGAGCTGGATATCTAACAGACCACTCTGAGCACCCACGAAATTAGCCTGAGATGTAAGATCTGGATCTCTACAAACATAATATCCCAGGTGGTTGGTTTTGAGGTATGAAGCGGAGAGCCATGATTCCGGGCAGATATTGGAAGATAAAAGGCAGTGGGAGGGAGCCTGTCCATGGGGATCCTACACCACCAGTGAGCGATAGCCTCCTACACTGGAGGTGGGGCACAGACTTGCAGACCGGTAACAGTGGGGAAAGGACTTTAGGGCAGCCCCCTGACGGAAACCAGAGCAGCAGGGCAGTGCGTGTGAACTGGGGGTGGCTGGTGGTTTTAGAAGCACAAAGGGCAGAGATGTGCCCCAACCTGGAGGCGAGGACTGGGAGCGCTGCAGAGGGATGCACAACCCAAAATGCTGCAGTTTATACCAGCACAGACAGAAATGGAGATAGTGTGGCCTGGAGAGCTCACTGAAGAACAGACTGTGATCTCTCTGCTCTGAGGCAAAGGATTGGGAACAGCGTCTTCTGCTCTGACTCTCAGAAGAGATGTAGAGAGCTGCCAGTGAACAAAAGCCCCCCAAAACCCGTTTTCACTGAGACCATCCCCCACCACAGGGGGCAGGGCAACTCTGCCCAAACAGGGTTGCCTGAGTAACAGCATGGCAGGCCCCTCCCCCAGAAGACAGGCTGGGAGAACAAGAGGCCAGCAACCCTAAGGTCCCTATAAAACAGGTGCATCTTGCTAGGGTTGTGGTCAATAATTTGGACTCTATACATTCCCTCAACCACCCCTCAACAGAATGACTAGGAGGAGGAACCCCCAAAATAGGAAAGACTCAGAGATTATGACTTATGCCACATATTTACAAATAGATTCAGATATAACCAAGATGTCAGAGATGGAATTCAGGCTAGCAATTGTGAACACAATAGCTAGAATGGAGAAATCAATTAATGGCAACATAGAGTCTCTAAGGGCAGAAATGAAAGCTGAATTGGCAGAACTTAAAAATGCTATCAATGAGATCCACTCTAATCTAGATAATCTAACAGCTAGGGCAAGTGAGGCAGAAGAATGAATCAGTGACCTGGAAGACAATTTAACAGATAAAAAGGGAAAAGAGGAGGCCAGGGAAAAACAGCTCGGAATCCATGAAAATAGAGTCAGAGAAATAAGTGACACCATGTAATGTTCCAATGTCAGAATTACTGGAATTCTTGATGGGGTGGAGAGAGAGAGAGGACTAGAAGATATATTTGAGCAAATTGTAGCAGAGAACTTCCCTAATCTGGGGAATGAAACAAACATTCATGTCCTAGAGGCAGAGAGGACCCCTCCCAAGATCAAGGAAAAGAGGCCAACACCCCATCATGTAATAGTAAAACTCGCAAATCTTAGAACAAGGAAACCATCTTAAGGACAGTTAGGGGACAGAGATTCCTTCCATACAGAGGGAGGAACATCCAAATAACGTCAGACCTCTCCACAGAGACCTGGAAAGCCAGAAAGGCCTGGCAAGACATATTCAGGGTACTAAATGAGAAGAACATGCAACCAAGAATACGTTATCTGGCAAGGCCATAATTTAGAATGGATGGAGAGATGCAGAGCTTCCACGACTGACAGAAACTGAAAGAATATGTGACCACTAAGCCAGTCCTGCAAGAAATATTAAGGGGGGGTTCTATAAAAGGAGAAAGACCCCAAGAGTGATATAAAAAAGAAATTTACAGGGACAGTCTATAAAAACAAGATCTTCACAGGCAACATGATGACAATAAATTCATATCTTTCAATAATCACTCTCAATGTGAACAGCCTAAATGCACCCATAAAACAGCACAAGGTTGCAGATTGGATAAAAAGACAAGATCCATCCATATGCTGTCTAGAAGAGACTCATTTTGAACCTAAAGATATATCCAGACTGAAAGTGAAGCGATGGAGTTCCATCTTCCATGCCAATGGACCTCAAAAGAAAGTTGGAGTAGCAATTCTTATATCAGAAAAATTAGATTTTAAACTAAAAACTCTAATTAGAGACACAGAAGGACACTATATCATTCTTAAAGGGTCTATCCAACAAGAAGATCTAACAATTGAAAATATCTATACCCCCAACATGGGAGCAACCATCTACATAAGCCAACTGTTAACCAAAATAAAGTGTCATATTGATAACAATATGGTAATTGTAGGAGACCTCAATACTCCACTCTCAGCAATGGACAGATCACCTAAGCAGAAAATCAACAAAGAAACAAGAGCTTTGAATGACACACTGGACCAGATGGACATCATAGATATACAGACATTTCATCCTAAAACAACAGAATACTCATTCTTCTCGAGCACACACAGAACTTTCTCCAGAATAGACCACATCCTGGGTCACAAATCAGATCTCAACTGATACCAAAAGATTGAGATTATTCCCTGCATATTCTCAGACCATAATGCTTTAAAACTGGAACTCAAGCACAAGAAAAAAATTTGGCAGAAATTCAAACACTTGGAAGCTAAAGACCACTCTGCTCAGGAATGTTTGGGTCAACCAGGAAATCAAAGAAGAAGTTAAACAATTCATGGAAACCAATGAGAATGAAAACACATAGGTCCAAAACCTATGGGATACTGCAAAGGCCGTCCTAAGGGGGAATACAAAGCCTTCCAAGCCTCACTCAAAAAAATAGAAAAATCCCGAATTCACCAACTAACTCTACACCTTAAAGAACTAGAGAAAAAGCAACAGATGATGCCTAAGCCACACATTAGAAGATAAATAATTAAAATTAGAGCAGAAATCAGTGAATTAGAAAACAGAAAAACAGTAGATCAGATCAACGAAACTAGAAGCTGGTTCTTTGAAGAATTAATAAGATCGATAAACCACTGGCCAGACTTATCCAAAAGAAAAGAGAAAGGACCCAAATTAATACAGTTATGAATGAAAGGGGAGAGGTCACAACTAACACCAAGGGAATAGAAACAAGAAATTATTATCAACAACTATATGCCAACAAACTGAGCAATCTGGATGAAATGGGTGCCTTCCTGGAAACCTACAAGCTGCCAAGACTGAAACAGGAAGAAATTGGCAACCTGAATAGGCCAATAACCAGTAACGAGATTGAAGCAGTGATCCAAAACCTCCCAAAAAACAAGAGTCCAGGGCCTGATGGATTCCCTGGGGAATTCTACCAAACATTCAAAGAAGAAATAATACCTATTCTTCTGAAGCTGGTTCAAAAAGTAGAAACAGAAGGAAAGCTTCCAGACTCATTCTATGAAGCCAGCATTACCTTAATCCCCAAACCAGGCAAAGACCCCATCAAAAAGGAGAATTTCAGACCAATATCACTGATGAATATGGATTTCAAAATTCTCAACAAAATCCTAGCTAATAGGATCCAATAATACATTAAATGAATCATCCACCATGACCAAGTGGGATTTATCCCCGGGATGCAGGGGTGGTTCAACATTTGCAAATCAATCAATGTGCGAGAACACATTAGTAAGAGGAGAGAGAAGAACCACGTGGTCCTCTCAATTGATGCAGGAAAAGCATTTGACAAAATACAGCATCCTTTCCTGATTAAAACTCTTCAGAGTTTAGGGATAGAGGGAACATTCCTTTAGTTCCTAAAATCCATCTATGAAAAACCTGCAGCAAATATCATCCTCAATGGGGAAAAGCTGAGAGCCTTTCCCTTAAGATCAGGAACATGTGAAGGATGCCTACTCTTGCCACTATTGTTCAACACAGTACTAGATGTCCTAGCAACAGCAATCAGACAACAAAAAGAAATAAAACGTATTCAAATTGGCAAAGAAGAAGTCAAACTCTCTTTTTTTGCTGATGACATGATATTTTATGTGCAAAACCCAAAAGAGTCCACCCCCAAATTCCTAGAACTCATACAGCAATTCAGTAATGTGGCAGGATACAGAATCAATGCACAGAAATCAGTTGCTTTCTTATATACTCACAATGCAACTGTAGAAAGAGAAATTAGAGAAATAATTCCATTTACAATATCACCAAAAACCATGAGATACCATGGACTAAACCTAACCAACGAGGTAAAGGACCTATACTCTAGGAACTACAGAACACTCATGAAAAAAATTGAAGAAGACACAAAAAGATGGAAAAATATTCCATGCTCATGGATCAGAAGAATAAACATTGTTAAAATGTCTGTGCTACCCAGAGCAATCTATACCTTCAATGCCATCCCGATCAAAATTCCAAAGACATTTTTCAAAGTGCTGGAAGAAACAATTGTAAAATTTGTATGGAATCAGAAAAGACTCCAAATCTCCAATGAAATGTTGAAAAAGAAAAACAAAGCTGGGGGCATCACGTTGCCCAATTTCAAGCTATATTACAAAGCTGTGATCACCAAGACAGCATGGTACTGGCACAAAAACAGACATATAGACCAATGGAACAGAATAGAAAGCCCAGATATGGACCCTCAACTGTATGGTCAAATAATCTTTGACAAAGCAGGAAAAAACATGCAATGGAAAAAAAAAACAGTATCTTCAATAAATGGTACTGGGAAAATTGGATAGCCACATGCAGAAGAATGAAACTCGACCCTTCTCTAACACCATACACAAAGATAAACTCAAAATGGATGAAAGGCCTCAATGTGAGACAGGAATCCATCAAAATCCTAGAGGAGAACATAGGCAGTAACCTCTTTGACATTGGCCACAGCAACTTCTTTCAAGATACGTCTCCAGAAGCTAGTGAAACAAAAGCAAAAATGAACTTTCAGACTTCATCAAGGTTCGAAGCTTCTGCACAGCAAAGGAAACAGTCAACAAAACAAAGAGGCAACCCACAGAATGGGAGAAGATATTTACAATCGACACTGCAGTTAAAGGGCTGGTATCCAAGATCTATAAAGAACTTCTCAAACTCAGCACCCAAAAAACAAATAATCAAGTCAAAAAATGGGCAGAAGACATGAAAAGACACTTCTCTGAAGAAGACATACAAATGGCTAACAGACCCATGAAAAAAATGTGCATCATCATTAGCCATCAGGGAAATTCCAATCAAAATCACCTTGAGATACCACCTTATACGAGTTAGAATGGCAAAAATTGACAGGGCAAGAGACAACAAATGTTGGAGAGATTGTGGAAAAAGGGGAACCCTCTTTCACTGTTGGTGGGAATGCAAGTTGGTACAGCCACTTTGGAAAACAGTGTGGAGGTGCCTCAAAAAATAAATAGAGCTACCCTATGACCCAGCAATTGCACTGCTGGGTATTTACTGCAAAGACACAAATATAGTGAAAAGAAGGGCCATATGCACCCCAATGTTCATAGCAGCAATGTCCGCAATAACCAAACTGTGGAAAGAGCTGAGATGCCCTTCAAGAGATGAATGGATAAAGAACATGTGGTCCATATATACAATAGAATATTACTCAGCCATCAGAAGGGATGAATACCCAACTTTTACATCAACATGAATGGGACTGGAGGAGATTATGCTAAGTGAAATGAGTCAAGCAGAGAAAGTCAATTATCATATAGTTTCACTTATTTGTGGAACATAAGGAATAGCATGGAGGACATTAGGAGAAGGAAGGGAAAAATGAAGGGGGGGAAATCGGAGGGAGAGATGAACCATGAGAGACTATGGACTCTGAGAAAGAAATAGGGTGTTAGAAGGGAGCTCGTGGGGGGATGGGTTAGCCCAGTGATGAGTATTAAGGAGGACATGTACTGCATGGAACATTGGGTGTTATACAAAAACAATAGATCATGGGTCACCACCCCAAAAACAAATGATGTATTGTATGGTGACTAATATAACATAATAAAATTAAATTAAAAAGAAAAAAAAGAAACCATACTAAATGGACTTTTCATATTCTGTTTCATAAACATCCATTCGTGTATCTTACACTCCGAATGTATCCTTTACTCATGCATCATTTTGTAAAATAATTCAGTGGTCATCTGGAAAATTTTTAATTCACCAAGTTACATAGATCTTCTAAATATTTGCACATTTTTTATGCCATATCAACAATCACATTCATTTTTATCACCACTGGTCTTCTCAGCAAAATCTTTAAGTGTAGGAGACTGTCAGGGTTATGGTTGCAGCTACAAGTTTTCCAAAATTTGAATTTTCACTTGAAAGCTTGAGTTTTATCATATGCTACAAATACTGACAGTCGTTTCCCTTGAAGTGACAGTTTTACTTCATTAATTTATCAAGAAAATATCAAGAAATATGCAAATTTGAGTAAGCATAATTTGTCAGTCTTTCTTTCAAGTGAAAATAGTGTCCTATGAGAGAAGTAGTTAGTTCATCTGTCAACTCAAGCATTAACAGAAGTGCTTTTCCTTGAGACAACTATCACACTTCTGTGTGGGTCAGGAGAGCTTTATGCAGATTTTATATTTTGTCATACAGAATATTAAAAAGACACATACTCAAGGATCAAGATTTAACAAAATTAATAATTTTAATGCCTTACTGAGGACATTTTAAAGTGGAATTGGCTTTTTTTGTCATGCATTTATTGCAAATGCGTGGCGGTGAAGAATACTACAATTTCTAGTACTATATTGTGCTACTGCCTTAATTCATACTAAGCTACCATAAGTTTTACCCACCATTGCTTTTGTACCATCAGAACAAATGTCAGCACAATGAAAATGACAATTATTCTTATGAAAATAGTTTTAAAGTCTCCCTGAACCACTGAACCTCAGGGGTCTGCAGACCACACTTTGAAAACTCCTGACCTGGAGAATATCTTTAAAATACTGATTGTTTTTTGCTGACTTCCAGAAGTTCCAATTTAAGAGTTTGGGGGAGGAGTCCAGTAACGTGCATTTTTAACTAGCACTCCAGAGGATTTTGAGAAAGTTGGCCCATGGAACACAATTTTAACAATCCAGCATTATAGAAGAGATACTATCACTTTGGCTATGATTATGTAAACTGGAATATATACCCTCCTGATACAACTATTTAATTTAATAAAATTAGGTACCCTAGCCACTTCATTGATTTATTTTGTTTATTCTATACAAAGGATTGAATTGATAGCCCTTTCTTGTGTACAATTTCCTATCTCACATCTCCCATATACACTTATTTAATTATCTTTTGTTTTCTTTAGTTATTTCTGTGCTAGGTTGTAAAAGTTACAATTGGACAGAAATGCCATTCTGTAAGGCTCTGACCACTCTAAGAGAAAGTCCTTGCTATGTTTTCACATCTTAAAATAATGACTGCTCTTAGCTCTTCCTTCTTACCTATAACTTTCTAGCCCTCTTTCTGCCCCTGGAATTCTGACCATTGCTGCCATGCCTGCGGAAAGGCAGAGAATGAGTCTTGCCCAGGACTTCTGTACTTGATCGGCCTGGATTCTTTTCCTTAGGGGTAACACACTGAGGTATGTCTGGCAATGTGGAAAAGACTAAGTTATGAGTTGGAGATAAAGCTTGAAAGTGAGCATGAACATTCCTTATGTAATTGTCCTACTTCTCTTCCTTTTCCCAGCAATTAAATCTCTGAAACTAGGACTCAACCACTCCTATGATCTCTCTTCATTTTTCCATCTTGAGATATCCTGCAATTGGCTGCCTGGCTTCAGAGCTTTCTTTGAACTTGGGAGACTTCATGCCCCATTGTTTTGCCTTGCTAAAATGTAAAGAAACTTGCAGAGCTCAACACTCCAGGCTTAAAATCTTCCCAGGTGAGAGGAGACTGCATAGGTCTTGTTTGCATTTCTGGTTTGGCCTGTTCACCTCACCTTTTAGGACATTTGATTTTTAAGGGATCACATTTTATCGCCTCAAATACAATTATGGATCACTATTAGTTTCCAAGACAGTTGGGTAGCGCTAAGCAAAATGTGCTACCCTCAATGCTCAAGCAGGCAATATGACACGTCAGTAAGATGGACTTTCAATTGCAAAGCGGCTTTGCTTTAAACCTTGCCTGAGGGTCATAATTTGTGTGCTAGTGGTGTTGACATAATTTAACTGAAAGGACTATTGTGTATGAGAAATTTTGTTAAAAGAGCTGCCTTCATGGTTGAAAACTTTAAAGGGATATAACTTAAATTTTCAAAGGTTTTTAATTAATGAGTATGGGACACTGAGATATTTAGTACTTTGTTTTTCAAATCTGACTTTCATATGAATATTCCTCCCTATTCACTGACCCAAGTCCATGCATAAATGTGCATGTATGTACACAGTTTTTTAAGCTTTCAAGATCAAGCACGGGTGCATGTAAGAAACCTACAGCAGATAAAAAGCTCCTGATTACACTTCTATTCCTAAAACATTATATATTTGTGCAACTAATGCTTTCACAACTTATCAGGTGTTAGCAAATACATGTATTTGTCCAACTTGCCTTCTTTGATATAAAATTCAAATCTATTTGTGGCAAAGCAAGCACATTTTTATAATGATGATTCCAATCAAGTCAGGATCTTTCATACTTAAACAACCACCAACAACAATAAAAACAGCTTTGGGAATAGAAGCATAAACTAAACCATAATTCATACATTTGCAATTTTTTTTCTATGCAATAGGAGTTAAACTGAATTGTATTATTGTCTATGATTTCTACTGACTTATATGTGACAGGGATATTTATTGTGATACTGATTTCTATATTGCTATCACTGGAGTGGACATTTTTTTCCTTCCCCATGCTGAAAAAATAAACAAAACTTTTAGTTTCTTTGCCATAGCCAAAGTGAGAGTGGAGGACTATTAAACTTTGAGTCACTGAAAGTGGTAGTTTCCAGAGACGCAGAAGGCGACCACCATCTAGACATTTTAATTTTCAAAACAGTTTCCTGGAAGGATTGTTTAAGAGGAGGAGAAATTTCAAGATATGGAAAAGGTGGAATAAGGTCACCTGGAGAGTGGAGCTTTTG
The DNA here is from genome assembly GCF_003265705.2 of Callorhinus ursinus. Lineage (NCBI taxonomy): Eukaryota > Metazoa > Chordata > Mammalia > Carnivora > Otariidae > Callorhinus > Callorhinus ursinus. The sequence continues at coordinate 6,010,856 of NW_027397095.1, forward strand.
GGTACAGCTTTCCTAAGTCTGATAGTCAAGGATTTTAAGATTTTTGAGAAGAGGGGAAAAGGAATCCCCTTGCTTATAGGGCTCCAGATGGGGAATTACTGCAGAATGACTATGGAGGCATGACCATATGTATCATGGACTTAAGAACAATGGTGAGGTTCTTTGGGAGTGAATCTTTGGTCAGTTAGGCATATTATTATAAAAGACACTCAGAATCCCATCAGAACAGAATGACTAAATTAATTTGGAGCATCTCTAGTGGATTTGTGTTGCCTAAAAGAGAACTTAAAAGATGATAACTATTATGTACTATGGAATTGTATCACCCCTCAATTTTGAGTCATGCCTTAAGCCTGGGATTCTGGTATAATCCTGTGAAGGTTAGGGGAGATGTTTTCAAAATGACTAAAATCCAGGTTGGTGGACAGTGTGGGCAGGTTGCACCATTGGGAAATGTAATAAAGTAAGACATTCTTTAAATCCAAATATTGTGGAATAAAATCACATTTGTCACAAATGTCCCTACACAAAAAGGTAATCAATGAGTGGTGATATTTTCCTTAGTCTACTTACTTCCCCAATTTACAGTAGCTCACTTTTTATTAAAGTACAATGCTAACTATAATTTACATGCAATCCTGCTACTGAGGAAAAAATACTCCTGGTCCATTTGAAATACTGTAATGGCATTTTTTATTGTTATTTTCTGACCACCTATTAGAGTGACATAATTAAATTAAAGTCCTTGCAAAATATGATCAGTGTGGGGGGATTGAATCTTGTAAATATATATATTTTTAATCTTTAAAAGATTTTATTTTTATTTTTTCATGTGTGTGTGGGAGAGAGAGAGCACAAACAGGGTGAGCAGCAGGCAGACAGAGAGGGAGAAGCAGGCTCCCCCTGTTGATGTATTATGTAGTTATATAGTATCATAAGAATAAGTCACAGGAGCCCAATGCAGGACTCAGTCCCAGGACTCGATCATGACCTGAGCTGAAGGCAGATGCTTAACTGACTGAGCCACCCAAGCATCCCAGTAAATATTTATTTTGATTTAGATTATGTGGAGAATAGAATGATGGAAACCTAGATTTCAAAGAAAACAGACGTATAATTTATGTCTCACCCTGTTGTCTAAGGTGAACTTTTTCAGAAATTCTCTAAGAGCATAAAGTGACTTTTATGCTCTGTTCTTTTCCTCTGTGACATACAAGATTGGTTACTATATATTGTAAAATTTGTGGTGTGTAGATAGCAAACTGGCCACCTGAAAAACCTATTTGAACTTAATGGAAAATTGCCCAGTTCATGACATGGATATAGGAAGCTCTTTCCTTAGATCTCACAGCTAGCCTAGTTTATTTTGTTGATTGTTACTTGACTTTTGCATAATAAACCCCAAACTGAAGTCTTTGAGAGTCTGCATTTCTGTCACTAGATCATGTAGTAAGTGGTAAACCATGCATTTTATATACATACACATCTCTAAATCAGGGAAGAGGTGGTTAGAAGAGGACCATGCCTCTTCCTGCCTCTTTGTCCATATTCAGTTATCAAAGACATCAACTCAGGAAAAACAAAACAAAATACAACAACAAAAGCAATACTGAGTGGCTTAGTTCTTTGTTGCAGACTAATAGAAAAATAGAGTCAAATCATGCAAGATCTTGAATTCCCACTCAGTTTTTATTTAGTCTTTTTAGGCACTGGGAAGCCACCAGAGTTATTTGAGATGAGGAAATAGAAGTGGCATCTTAGGGAATAATGTTGCAGTGGTGTGCAGAATAGACTGGAATCTGAAATACATGGGAACACTGGGAAACCAGTTGGGAGGTACTACTAAAATTCAGTTACCAAAATTATTATTTGTTTGTATATTATGCAATTTATAATACTGGATACCACTGTTACACTGTTCAACTATTTGTTCCTTTCAATTTCAAGTTTTAAATATTTTTTATCTCATAACAATTACTTTAATGCATGACTTCCTAAGTGTCAAAACACTCACTATAATTGTTGAGAAACAAAGACATGCTATAATAACATAATTACTCATTTTTTTAAAGAGTACATGAGCTAAAGTGTGCTTCATTAATAATAGAATAGAGAAAAATTCCTTGCAGCCTAATCTAAATTTTAAAAAACAACAAATTGTCTAATAATTTTTGCTAGAGGTAGACTATCTAAATTTATTCCAGGGGCGCCTGGGTGGCTCAGTTGGTTGGGCAACTGCCTTTGGCTCGGGTCGTGATCCTGGAGTCCCTGGATCGTGACCTGCATAGGGCTCCCTGCTTAGCGGGGAGCCTGCTTCTCCCTCTAACCTTCCCCCCTCTCGTGTATTCTCTCTCTCTCTCTCATTCTCACTCTCTCAAAATAAATAAATAAATCTTTAAAAAAATAAATAAATTTATTCCAGGATGAAAAACTGGTTTTGATAGAATGTCACCTTCAAATATTAGAATTGAGATTCTGAATTTTGAATTTGAATTTAGTCTGAACCAGGAGTGCTTGGAATTTGATGTTAGGAGGTCAGTGTTCTAAACCCAGCCCCATTGTTGATGTATTATGTAGTTATATAGTATCATAAGAATAAGTCACATGATCTCAAAGGCATCAGTTTTGCTATTTAGAAAAAATATTAAAAGTAAGTTGTAACATTCCATATGACAGGGCTAATGATTTGTTTGGCTTTTGCATATTGCTTATTTGTCGCACTTGCATCTCCAATGCATACCTAGAAGGAGTAGAATAAATATTTCTTGAATGAATAAATGAAAATGAAACAATAGCATAACTGCAAACCATATCTAGTTTGTTCACTGCCGTACCCTCGGTACTTAAATTCTTGGCACTTGGAAGAAGAATGAGTTAACTATAAATCTCTTTGAAGAAAATCAGCAACCTACTACATTTTAAACAGTTAAATCCAAGATTGTATCTCACTTGCAGGAAAACAAAATGTAATGGGATTTACTTTTTCAACTGACTTCTTCCTTTTGTATCAATAACCAAACTGAAACACTGAGACAAATTGGTCATTGCAGGGTATTTATTAGCAATAGGATGCTATGCAGACTGGTGACCATGCCTAGAGGACACATATGAGAGTTCCTGAAAGTTAACTGGCTACCTAACAGACTAGTCTTCCATAGGATTGTTTGGGGACAGGATTTTTTTTTTTTTTAATTCAGAGGTATACAACTCCAAAACTTCTTCTAAGACTACTTGTGTGAATATGAAATGGAGTGACTATTGTCTCTAAGAAATAAATCCCTTGGATCTTAGGTGTGCTCTGGAGCATCTTGTGTTTCCTATCAAATTCAAACCAGGGTATACCATATTAAAAATGTGTACTAGGAAAAGGACCCACAGTTCATGCTAAGACATAAATGTTCCAGGAAATTTAGGGTGCCTGGGTGGCTCAGTTGGTTAAGCAACTGCCTTTGGCTCAGGTCATGATCCTGGAGTCCCGGGATGGAGTCCCACATCAGGCTCCCTGCTCAGCAGGGAGTCTGTTTCTCCCTCTGACCCTCCTCCCTCTCATGCTCTCTATCTCTCATTCTCTCTCTCGCAAATAAATAAAATCTTAAAATAAATAAAGAAATAAATGTTCCAGGAATTTTAGATTGATGGCGATGATCATGATGAAGAGGAAGAGGAGGAGGTAGTAGCTGTAGCAGCGGCAGCAGCTACCACTGATAGAGTGCCTATGATATGCCTAATACTGTGACATGTTTTGCCTGTAATCCTTATATTGCATTTAATCCTTATATTTGCCCTGTGAAGTGGTGGTTATTATAATCACCATTCTACAGGTGAAGAGACTTAAACACAAATATGTTTCGTAAGTTGCCAAGAGATCACATAGATAGCAAGTTGGAAGAGCTGCGATATAAAATCAGGCAGTCTGGCTTCAAACTCTTGACCTATCCTAAAGTGCCTCACAATCAGGTGCTTTTCAGACATAATTTCTTTGAAATGTAAAGGGCTACAATTTTATATAGAAAGCCAATATGCCAAAGTTTATGGTTTTCCAAATTTTCCACCTCAGGGAACTAAAATCTATCTGAAGACTTTATTCCATGTATTTCAGAAATAACTATATAATTACCTCATTTACTGCTATTGTTTCCTTGAGGCCAAAATTGGAATCCTTGCTTCTTTAGAGCATTTAGTGTTTTCTCTTTTCTTCACCTCGGATTACCTTGATCAATGCTAAATTCTAGAAGCTTCTATCAAGCTTTCCCTGATAAACAGGAAGTGCAAAAGTGCTGTGTATTTTGCTGTGAAGGTTGTTCAGAGGTATGCTCAAAAGTGAGGAAATTTTCAGTCTGTCCTTTCTTTTTAATTTAAATTAAATTAGCCAACATATAGTACATCATTAGTTTCAGATATAGAGTTTAGTAATTTATCAGTTGCATATAACACCCAGTGCTCATCACATCACATGCCCTCCTTAATGCCTGTCACCCAGTTACCGCATCCTTCTACCCACCTCCCCTCCACCAACCCTTAGTTTCTTAGTTTCTTTCCCATAGTTAAGAGTTTCTCATGATTTGTCTCCCTCTCTGATTTCTTCCCATTCCGTTTTCCTTTCCTTCCCCTATGATCCTCTGCACTGTTTCTTATATTCCTTATATGCGTGAAACCATATGATAATTGACTTTCTCTGCTTGACTTATTTCACTTAGCATAACCCCCTCCAGTTCCATCCATGTTGATGTAAGTGTTGGGTATTCATCCTTTCTGATGGCTGAGTAATATTCCATTGTATATATGGATCACATCTCCTTTATCCATTCATCTGTCGATGGGCATCTCCTTTCTGTTTAATAATTGTGGCATTTACTTTAAGCTATTGAAATAAAACTATAAATAACTGGTTTGTTGTATGTTTATTTGTATTTAGCAATTTTGTGTAAAATTTATTATTAATAGTTTATTAGAAATTCTGTTCCCTGCAAATATTCTGTGGTGAAAAAATGTGATGCTTGTATTTTATTTAAGTTTTTTTTTAAAAAGATTTTATTTATTTATTTGACAGAAAGAGAGGGAGAGCACAAGCAAGGGGAGCAGCAGGCAGAGGGAGAGGGAGAAGCAGGCTCCCTGCAGGGCTTAATCCCAGGACCCTGGGATCATGACTTGAGCCAAAGGCAGATGAGATGCTTAACCAACTGAGCCACCCAGTCGCCCCTTTTTTTAAGTTTTTATTTGAATTCCAGTTACTTAACATACAGTGTTATATTAGTTTCAGGTTTTTAATATAGTGATTCAACAATTCCATACATCACTTGGTGCTCATCCAGACAAATGCACTTCTTAATCCCCAACACCTATTTCACCCATCCTCCACCTCCCTCCCCTCTGGTAACCAACCATTTGTTCTCTAAGGTTAAGAACCTGTTTCTTGGTTTGGCTCTCTCTCTCTCTTCCCCCTCCATGATCATTTGTTTTGTTTTTTAATTCCACATATGAGTGAAATCATATGGTATTTGTCTTTCTCCAATTGATCTATTTCACTTAGCATTATACTCTCTAGCTCCATCCATGTCATTGCAAATGGCAAGATTTCATTCTTTTTTATGGCTGAATAATATTCCATTGAATACACACACACACACACACACATATATATGGTGTGCGTGTATG
>NW_027397095.1:6016610-6064984 GCF_003265705.2 Callorhinus ursinus
ATATATATATATATATATATATATATATATATATATATAATGTGATACATATATCACATATTCTTTATCCATTCATCAATTGGTGGACACTTGGGCTTCTTCCATAATTTGGCTATTGTAAATAATGTTGCTATAAACATAGGGGTGCATGTACCCCTTTGAATCAGTGTTTTTGTATTCTTTGGGTAAATGCCCAGCAGTTTGATTGCTGGATTATAAGGTGGTTCTATTTTTAACTTTTTGAGCAACCTCCATACTGTTTTCTATAGTGGCTGCTCTAGTTTGCATTCCCACCAACAGTGCATGAGGGTTTCCTTTTCTCCACGTCCTTGCCAACACCTGTTATTTCTTGTGTTGTTGATTTTAGCCATTGTAAAGGTGTGAAGAGATATCTCATTGTAGTTTTGATTTGCATTTCCCTGATGGTAAGTAATGATGAACATTTTTTCATGTGTCTCTTGGCCATCTGGATGTCTTCTTTGGAGAAGTGTCAATTCATGTCTTCTGCCCATTTTTTAATTGGATTATTTGGTTTTTGGATGTTGAGTTATATAAGTTCTTTATATATTTTGGATACTAACCCTTTATCAGTTTTGTCATTTGCAAATAATGTGTTGCTTTTTAAAAGAGTAATTTGCCTTTTGATAGGTATTAAAGAGGGCACATACTGAATGGAACACTGGGTGTTATATGCAAACAATGAATCATGGAACACTACATCAAAAACTAATGATGTAATGTATGGTGATTAACATAACATAATAAAATTAAATTAAATTAAAAAAAGAAAAAAAAAGAAAAGAGTAATTTGATTATGCCTGGATCTAAATTGTTTTCCAAAGAGGCACATTATCAATTTTACAGTGAAAATCAATGAAAAAATTGAAATCCTATATATGGAATTGTGCATTGCATGCAAGTTTTGGGACATGTCCACTCCAAAGAGGGAGAAATTTTTATTCTCTCTAGTTCCCCAGTGTGGCAAACCCTAGTGCTTATGAACTTTTGCTTATTTTTACCTTTTTAGGGAGTAGTGCTTTGTGGTGTATGCAAGCTTTAGTCAGTGATGTTGAGGCCAGATAGGAAGTAGGTAGGCAGAAAGTTTCAGTGTTTAACAATACCACAGATTATAAGTTCTCAGAGAAGTTTTGGGGTGGTGGTCCTCTCTGAAACTGCTAATACTTACTTGTGAGTCAATTCTAAAATGATCCAGGCTCTGCTGCAATTAGAAGAAAATGAAAAAGTGTTTAAAGCTACCTACTGCCTACTCCTTCAGATTGGGAGAGAGGATCTTGGTACATTATTTACCATGCTTGATTTTGTTCTTCAGCTCAGTAATAGCAGGTACAATATCTCTTTTAATGGAAAGTTTCTGATTGGTCAAAAACAAATTTATATAGACTCCTGTCAGTAATGGATCTTGAAGCAATTACTTCTGAAAAACTCCTCTCAAGAGAATAGATTAGAGGTTAACAAACTTTTTCTATAAGATGCGAGATAGTATTAGGCCTTGTGAGCTGTCATTGTGAACTCTATTCCCAGAGCACAGTCACAGTCAGTTTTGTAATTCTCTGGCACAGTTCGTGATCCCTGACAGTAGATAGAGAGGTCCCTTGGAAAAGAGATGCCAAGTTCCATTCTAAAGTATCAGGGTTAGGATTAGCCTTTCTTCATCTTATCTAGAAAAGTCAGTGATTTTAATTGGTTATCCTATTGTCCGGTACAGAAGTTGAACACTCTGGTTTTGTTGACAGTTATGTAGGGTATTTCTCTCGGGTGAATCTGTATATTCCCAGGATGCTGAGCTATGTAAAGCAGGTACTCAAGTCAAAAGAAAGAATCCCTAATTTGATATTTGGCTTGTAGGCAGTTTAGTGATTAGGATCAGAGAACTGTGGAGCTAGATTGCCTTAGTTCAAATATTAACTCTACTGTAAACTGTGTGACCTTGGCCAGTTTACTTAACCTGTCTGTACCTTAGTTTCCACATTAACAAAATTGGTATATTAGTGTCTACCTTATGAGATTTTAGTGAAGATTAAGTGAATTAATACTTGTAAAACAAAATAGTGTCAGACTTACAATAAGATCTCTTTAAGACTTACCTATAATTCTTTCCATGATTACATAAATTATGTCATTGACTTGATCAAAAGGGAACTCTGAGGCTTAACCTGCTCAGAAAGTACAGTAGATAGACTAAATAGCACTGGTCTAGGAGTCAGAATGTCCTGATTTGAGTCCTGGCTCTGCCCCTTGTAATTTGTATGGCTTTGGAAAAAGAAGGTCTGACATGAGATTGTAAATAATGATGGGCTATTAAACCTTCTCTTCAAACCCATCAGACCATAAACAATGATGGGTTTGAAGAAAAGATCTAGAACAGTAGGGTAAGGAGATAGGGAAACATCATTCTTAGACCAAGATAAAACAGATAACATCATCTTAGTCTATAACATCAATAGACTTTGGCATTATAGACATCTATCTTTAAACCTCAGCTCCAGTACCTTTTAGCTAACTAACATTTTAAGTAAATCACTTATCCTCTCATCTCTACAGAACAGATCATAAATAGTGCCTTGTCATGGAATTGTCCAAGTGAAAATAATTAGTGCTTATAAAACAATTAGAACAAATGATGTTTGCATATAACAAAGGTTCAAAAAATATTTATTATTATTACTATCGTCATCATCATCATCATCATCGTTATCATTATCTTTGGGACTTCATGTTAAAGATGAGGATACTGAAGCCCAGGAGAGGTGACTTTCCAAAGGTCACAAAGTTAATTAGTAACTGAAGTGCTGCTCTCCTGACATCTAAGTCACTACTCCTTCTGTCACAGCAAACTTCCTCTTAACCTCCTGTGTAAATAGAGCTTGGTAATTTTTGCATTATATATAGAATATCCATGAGGAGCAGAACCCCTCTTTTTCTATTTGGGCAGGTATTTCTTGCTAATGGGAAGTTTAGTCTTACTCTCTTTCATGCCCAGGGATGGAGGTACTCCACTGTGGGCTCATGGACCTATGCATAGATGTTAATTACCATTGGTGACCATGTGCAATAATCTACATGGGATTTGCTGCTATCCCAGCCCTCATTGAAGTGCTCCTACAAGATTATTGCCCAGTGGTTACATCCTTCCCTGAGGACTTCTTGCTCCATTGGTCTTCCCCAGACCAAATGTGTTGGGCTATTAATAAAATAGGCAGTGTTTCTTAATTAAGAATAAAGTAGCTCTTAGAACAATAGTATAATTTGGAGAAACAGAAGATAGAGCTCTAACCTACTAGTTCCTTGTGTCAAATACGGGGGAGTCTATCTAGGTTTGGGCCTTTGAAGACGAGAATCTTCCTACTCACATCCTCTCCCATTCCACACAGAACACTCCTTCAATGCCCCTAGATTTGTGTCCTGTCCCTCTCCCTCCAAAAACCCTACTTTCTTCATGGGAGGGCACATTTTTATTCTACAGTGTCTTATTGTATTTTGACAACCTGAAAGTTTTAGGTTTTTGCCAAATGATAAATGAATTTTTCCTCTGCTTCAGAGGGTGGGAGCGACTGCCTCTAGTCTAGTCAAATCTCTGATTGAAGTTCAGTCTTTCCAGCAGAGAGAGCTTGGGTTTATTTCCTCACTAAATGCCCTAAGAATTAAACATTAGAGACAATTTAATCTATCATACTTAAAAATATTTTTTTTCCTAGCAGTAGGGCTTTTCCCTGGTTCCTAAAAAAATAAAATAAATAAAAACACAAAAAAATAAAAACAGTAAGAGTCTGCCATTATTAGGCTAAGGAACATTTGCCTCTTTTTAAAGTCTGCCTTGAATTACAAGACCTACCATCTCAAGTATTTCTCAAGGTGAAGGTCACTCGATTGGACCAATCTATAGGAATAAAATTATCCCTGCCAGTAAAACATTTAAGTAGGCATCTCTGGAATATCTGGACAATGACATCAAGAATATCCACTTAAGTCATCCTGTCCTGTGTACACTGAAGCATTTTGATACAAACACTACAACAGCTTGTTCAAAGATTATAGACTTACTCTGGATAAATTGTCATTTTACAGCTATTGGATTAATCAGACTAGATCTACACTAGCAAAATGAAGGTGATAAACTGAGTTAATTATCTGAACTATCCAAGTCAATCCATTTCAATTGCTTCCATTTCTTGGACCTATCAGGTAAAAGCCTATTTTGGCTTGAATTATTTAGATAAATTTTTCAGTTTAAAATTCCCCTCTGACAATGGAGCCTTAAGGCTTTGAGTCCAGTAAGCATTAGTTACAGGCATGATAGAAAAAAATGCATATGGGCCTTGGCACCACATTATTTTATTAAGTCTCCTTGTAGTGCCATGTTGTAATCTCTTAATGGTGAAATGCAGCACCATTTTCTTAGAAAAGAAGAAAGAAGTATCTAATAAAGATGATGGGTGCACTGAAAAAGATGAGTGGAAGCAAAACCACTTTTTCTCTGGGTAGGAATAAGGAGAATTGACTTTACTAGTCTTACTATCACTTATTATCATTAGCCATGCTCTCACTAGACATGGATTATTTTGATTCCTTCTTTATTTTGTAGGTTGCAGTGAATTAAGATATGAGTACAAGACACAGGTAGAACCTGTTGCAGGCAACATGATTAAGCAGATCAGGTGGGCTTTGAGTGCTGTCTTCCTCTTTCTCTTATTTTGCTTTTCCTAGTGCCTTCATGGACATCCAGGAACATTTCACTTGGCTATACTATGTCCATTTTCACATCTGCCTATGTGACTCGTCACTCTAGGGTCTGCTTCTTATTTAATAAAATTTCTAAAAACTACATCTACACTATCCTTCATTCAAGGGAATGAGTCAAGTGGGCTTTCTAGTCATTGCAGTAGAGCTAGTAATAGAGAAACTTAAGATCAGGGACATCTTTACAGTACCTGTCAATTCACCCCATAGAGGTAACTGCCTAGCCTAAAAAGCTTTTGCACAGCAAAAGAAACAGTCCACAAAACCAAAAGACAACCAACAGAATGGGAGAAGATATTTGCCATGACATATCAGATAAAGGGCTAGTATCCAAAATCTATAAAGAATTTATCAAACTCAACACCCAAAGAACAAATAATCCAATCAAGAAATGGGCAGAAGACATGAACAGACATTTTTCCAAAGAAGACATCCAAATGGCCAACAGACACATGAAAAAGTGCTCAACATCGCTCAGCATCAGGGAAATCCAAATCAAAACCTCAATGAGATACCACCTCACACCAGTCAGAATGGCTAAAATTAACAAGTCAGGAAACGACAGATGTTGGCGGGGATGTGGAGAAAGGGGAACCCTCCTACACTTTTGGTGGGAATGCAAGCTGGTACAGCCACTCTGGAAAACAGTATGGAGGTTCCTCAAAGAGTGAAAATAGAGCTACCCTATGACCCAGCAATTGCACTACTGGGTATTTACCCCAAAGTTACAAATGTAGGGATCCGAAGGGGTATGTGCACCCTGATGTTTATAGCAGCAATGTACACAATAGCCAAACTGAGGAAAGAGCCAAGATGTCCATTGACAGATGAATGGATAAAGAAGAAGTGGTATATATATATATATATATATATATACACAATGGAATATTATGCAGCCATCAAAAGGAATGAGATCTTGCCATTTGCAACGACATGGATAGAACTGGAGGGTGTTATGCTGAGCGAAATAAGTCAATCAGAGAAAGACATGCATCATATGACCTCACGGATATGAGGAATTCTTAATCTCAGGAAACAAACTGAGGGTTGCTGGAGTGGGGGGATGGGAGGGATAGGGTGGCTGGGTGATAGATATTGGGGAGGGTATGTGCTATGGTGAGCACTGTGAATTGTGCAAGACTGTTTATCACAGATCTGTACCTCTGAAACAAATAATGCAATATATAGTTAAGTTAAGAAAAAAAAAAGAAGATAGCAGGAGGGGAAGAATGAAGGGGGGGAAATCAGAGGGGGAGATGAACCATAAGAGATGATGGACTCTGAAAAACAAACTGAGGGTTCTAGAGGGGAGGGGGGTGGGAGGATGGGTTAGCCTGGTGATGGGTATTAAAGAGGGCACGTTCTGCATGGAGCACTGAGTGTTATGCACAAACAATGAATCATGGAACACTACATCAAAAACTAATGATGTATGGTGATTAACATAACAATAAAAATTTTAAAAAAATAGCCTATCTATATATAAAGATAAATCCAGACATAGGCTCTGTTTACCATGTAGCAAAACACAGAGAAGGAACATAAAGCATTTGGTTAGGTGTCTGGATATATATTTTGCTGTGCTGTTTCTTGAGTTTCACCTTGTATTTACAACCATATTTAAATCTTAACTAGAAGACTTCTTCAGATAGTCTAGAAAGCAATGCTTTGTGAACTTGAATGCACTTAATGAATCACCTGAGAGAATCTTATTAAAATGCAGATTTAGGGGCACCTGGGTGACTCAGTCAGTTAAGCATCTGCCTTCAGCTCAGGTCATGATCCCAGGGTCCTGGGATCGAGCTCCGTGTCAGACTCCTTGCTCAGCGGGGAACTCCCTGTTTGTCCCTCTCCATCTGCCCCTCCTACTCATGCTCTCCCTGTCTCTCAAATAAATAAATAAAATCTTTAAAAAATAAATCAAATTCAAATTTAAATTCATTCTGGGATGGGACCTGAGGTTCTGCATTTAGCATATGCATCTAGCAAGTTTCTAGATGATATAGATGCAGCTGGTGGGTGGGCCACACCAAATAGCCTAAGTTTTCCATAAAAGGTGTTCTCAAATCTACATTCTATGTAGATGCTTCAGAGGCTCAGAAGGGTGAATGGGTAGCCAAGGAGATGATACTCTAGACAGTTCTTCCTTCACTTTTTAAAAAAAATAAATATGCTCTACTGGGACACTTGAGTGGCTCAGTGGGTTAAGTGTCCAACTCTTGGTTTCAGTTCAGATCATGATTTCATGGGTTGTGAGGTCGAGCCTACATTGGGTGCCATGCTCAGTGGGGAGTCTGCTTGAATATTTTCTCCCTCTCCCCCCCAACTCTCTCTCAAAAAATAAATATTTTTTTAAAAAATAAATAAATCTTTAAAAAGAATACTCTACTTTTATATGTTTAATATGTAGTCAACTCTTGAACAACATGGGTTTGAATTGCATGGGTCCACTTATACATGGATTTTTTTTGATAACTATAGTACAGTGCTGTAAATGTATTTTCTCTTCCTTATGATTTTCTTTTGTCTAGCTTACTTTATTATTAGAATACAGTATATAATACATAAAACATACAAATATATGTTAATTGACTGTTTATGTTATTGGTAAGCCTTCTGGTCAACTCTAGGATATGAGTAGTTAAGATTTGGAGAGTAAAAGATTTACACAGATTTTTGACTGCATGAGGGGTTGATGCCTCTAAACCCTGTGTTGTTCAAGGGTCAACTGCATTGGAGTCCTGTATAAGATTTTATTAGCTAATAGAGTTTTGTTGCTAAAGATACAAACAAACAACAACAATAAAACACTCATATCAAGTATTTAACAAGGTAAAGTCATTCAGTTGGACTAATTTATAAGAATAAAATTGCCTCTGGCAATGAAATATTAGGTAGGTATCTTTGGGATATTTGAATACCAATGTGAATATTCCCTTACTAAACTCCTAATTTCCTAGTGGGCTTAGCTAAATGGAAAAGTAGATTTGGCTATGGTTCTACTGCTAACTGATTTGTTGTTATATGGGAAAGAAGATTGTTTGAAGATGGAATAAAATGATAGGTAGACTGTAGGCAAAGGCAGAAACATGGAGAGCTGTTAGGAAACAACTGCAGTAATCCAGGGGAGAGATGATGATGACTTGGTTAGCAAAGTAGAGATAAAAATGGTGATTAACACTAGTGAATAACCTTAGTGATAACACTTACCTGGAGCAGAGGAATCACCTAACCTAGTCCTCCTTGAGTTTCTATTCCACAATATCATAAGATATGATATGATGGTGGTTGTTTTAAGCCAAAAATTTTAGGCATAATTTTGGTACAATTTGTTTTGAAGTAATATATAGCGCTAAGCCACTAAAGGATTCTAAACAGGTCAGATACATATTAAACTCCTAAGAAAATTCTCATATTTGATGAAACACTGAAATAAGTGTTTAAACAACCTAAAATGACTGGCACATAGCAGCCACTCAAAAAATGAATAAACCCAATGTGTACAGTAGCAATTTAGATTTTCCTACCTTCTGCAGTGTGTGTGTGTGTGTGTGTGTGTGTGTGTGTGTGTGTGTGTGTGTGTGTGTGAAATGGGGTACCCTGTCGAGCTTGCTGTGTTGGTAGACAAATAAGTACTGAATAGTTAGAGAAGACCCAACTCTCCATCATCCTTTGGGACTTAATCTTTTTCTTACTGGTCACATTGGCAGGAGATTTGGCAGGGAAGATATTTTTTGAGTCATTTTAGTCACCAACATCTCACTCTTTAGAGATCAAATTCCCACTTCCCTCCAATTCTTGGCATGTGTTGCTAGTGGATTATTCCCTCTGAATTTGCTTGTAGCTTCCTGATAGAGCAGAGAAAATCGGGGAGTTGAGAAAAATAAAACATTGCCCAATGTGCACAAGTTATTTTCAACCAAATGTCAGTTTTAGCAGGTGCAGTAAACTATGAAATGTAGCATCTGAGTATTTGGTGAATGTTTAAATCCCTAAAAGCCCATTGTAACTTGGAATATAAGCCACGAGGGCATACCTGATTAGAGAGCAATCTCCACATTTTCTCCTCAAAAAATTCCCCTAATACAGATTTACACCCACTATCAGAATATGCATTTAAAAGACTTCCAAAACATACTAATGAATTATAAAATGTACTTAAAAATGTTGAGTTTGGTTTTAAAATCCACAAAATTTAATTTGGACTAGAACTCTAGAACTCCTAAATTTTGGAGGGAACACAAAAGTTTGAGTGATATATTTAGTACCTGCTTTTATTGAACTCTCTCATGTATTGTATTTATAAAATAGCTTTCACTTTTGAAAGAGACCTTACCTGTGCTTACCAAAAGGACAGCTCTCTCCCTTCCTCCTTCCCTTCCCTCCCTTCTTTCTCCTCCTTCCTCCCTCTCTTCCTTCCTTCCTTCCTTCCTTCCTTCCTTCCTTCCTTCCTTCCTTCCTTCCTTCCTTCCCTCTTGTTTTCTTCTGTCTCTCCCCCCACTCTGTTTCAAAGATACATTTGTCTCAGAAGAATGAAGATTTATACCTTATATCAATCATTTTAACTAGCTCAAAAGCATATTTTTGCTGGGAGAACTTTATCCTTTCCAGCAGCTAAAATAAAGCAAGTGATGTCACTCTGCTTTCTGAGATGAAAGTAAACAGATTTATCCAAAGTGCAAAGTAGAAATGGGTACAAATGGACACAGGCTCAACTTTTGCTTATTGTTCCAGCCCAGGCAGTGAGGCAGATCCACATGCCCTCTGCCACAGAAAAGGAAGAGAATTTTTAGAGGCAAGGGCAGAGACACTTTTTGAAAGAGCGTTGAAAATAGCAGGATTAATCACGTCTGAATCACAAAGCAGAAGCTAGAACTTTTCTGTCAAACCTGATGTTTTGGTTACCTGATCCAAAACCAATTCAGTAGGAATATTTATGGAGAAAATAATACACAGTGACTTAACAGTCATTGGCTTTGGAGTAAGCCGGGCCTGGTTGCATGCTTGATTCAGAGTCATTAGCTGCTACGTAGCCTGGGTGAAATCATTTTCCTATTCTGAGTTCCAGTTTCCTCATCTATAAAATGGGAATAATACTACTCACCTCATAAGGTTATGGTGAGGAGTCACTGAAATAGTAGTATTAAACATATTGCCTGGTACACAGTAAGTGCTCAATAAATAGTAATAGTAGTTGATTTGCTATCATTATGATTATAATTTCTTTGTTAAATATAAAATGCTTGTGTTCATACACACAGACCAGTTCAGGAAAAAAAAAACACTTGGGTGAATTACAATAACTGCCTAATAAGAAGAGGAGTACTATTTGTTGAGAACCTATATAGTATGTCATTTTATCATAACAGCAAGAAGGTAAGTGATTTTCCAAGTATATATACCTAGTAAGTGATAATGATTGGGATTCAGACTTTGCTCAGTCTATTTCCAAAGCCTGTTTCCTTCATCCCCAGTTATACCTCACAACCAATTATTTTCTGTGTATTCTTCAGGTTTCTGTTTATTTCTTTTTTTTTAAGATTTTATTTATTTGACAGAGAGCACAAGTAGCAGGAGTGGCAGCAGAGGGAGAGGGAGAAGCAGGCTCCTCGCAGAACAGGGGAAGCCTGATGTGGGACTCGATGCCAGGTCCTCGGGATCATGACCTAAGCCAAAGGTGGTCACTTGATCAACTGACCCACCCAGGCTCCCAAGTTTGTTTATTTCTTATCTCTTCATTCAAGCATCCTTGGTCCACAGTGATAAACATTACCACTCCCTTGGCCTCCTATATTTATTTGTATTTTAATTCGTTCTCCCCCATAACCAAAGAAAGACTACTAATTCCATACAGGGCAGGAGCCATACCTTTAATTTCTTTGTGGTATGCATAGTATATGCTCTTATATTTTTTTGAATGACAGTAACCTGTTTGTGTGCCCCACTTCCCCTTCAAATTGGTTTGTGCATACATATCAATACCACAAACACACATGATGAGAAGTGCCTTCTCTTTTATATTACTTGCCAAACATTGCAATGATTTTCTCTTGAATATTTATACTCCTTTTATTATATTGAAAACTTTAAGGATTTGCTCTTCTCCAAATCTTCTTTCTTTTGACTTCTTCAGTATCTTCTTTTTTTATTTTTTATTTTTTTTAAAGATTTTATTTATTTATTTATTTGAGAGAGAGAATGAGATAGAGAGAGAGAGCATGAGGGGGGGAGGGTCAGAGGGAGAAAC
This sequence comes from Callorhinus ursinus, assembly GCF_003265705.2. Lineage (NCBI taxonomy): Eukaryota > Metazoa > Chordata > Mammalia > Carnivora > Otariidae > Callorhinus > Callorhinus ursinus. Next base: position 6,027,616 of record NW_027397095.1, read on the forward strand.
ACACTCCCCACTGAGCAGGGAGCCCAATGCGGGACTCGATCCCAGGACTCCAGGATCATGACCTGAGCCGAAGGCAGTTGCTTAACCAACTGAGCCACCCAGGTGCCCCATCTTCTTTTTTTTTAAGATAAAAAAGTCACTCCATTAAGAAAATATCACAATTCTAATCAGTGTATACAAAATAACAGTTTCAAAATATATGACAAAAATTAGTAGAACTAAAAGATGAAATAGACCTATAAGAAGAGTGGAAAATTTAAAACATCTTTTTAATAACTTAATGAACAAGCAGACCAAAAAGCCAAGGTTTATAAAATATCTGCACAATACTGTGAACAAACTTCACTTAATTGACATATAGAACATGTTACCTTACAGTAATAGAATTCTTATGCTTTTTTATAATTTTTAAATTGAGGTATATTTGACATATAACATTATATTGGTTTCAGGTATATAACATAATGGTTCAATATTTGCATACATTGCAAAATCACCAGCACAATTAATCTAGTTACAGTATGTTACCATACAAAGTTAACTTTTAGGACTTACTTTCTTGGCAACTTTCAAGTGTGTTCTACAATATTATTTGACTGTAGTCACCATGCTGTACATTATATCCCTGTGATTTACTTATTTTATAACTGGAAGTTTATACCTTCTGACCTCCTTCACCCATTTTTCCCATTCCCCAACCCCCTTCCTCTCTAGCAACTGCCATTCTGCTCTCTGGATCTATGATGTTTGTTTTGTTTGTTTTCTTTTTTATTATTATTATGTTAGTTATCCACTGTATAATACATCATTAGTTTTTGATGTGGTGTTCAATGATTCATTAGTTGTGTATAACACCCAGTGCCCATCACCACATGTGCTCTCCTTAATACCCATCACCCTGTTACCCTATCCCCCCACTCCCTCCCCTCTGAAACCCTCAGTTTGTTTCCCAGGGTCCACCTTCTCTCATGGTTCATCTCCCTCTCTGATTTCTCCCCCTTCAAATTTCCCTCCCTTCCCTCATGGTCCTCCATGCTATTGCTTATGTTCCACATAAGAGTGAAACCATATGATAATTATCTTTCTCTGTTTGAGTTACTTCACTTAGCATAATCCCCTCCAGTTCCATCCATGTCGATGCAAATGGTGGGTATTCATCCTTTCTGATGCTGAGTAATATTCCATTGTCTGTATGTACCACATCTTCTTTATCCAATGTTCATAGCAGCGATGTTTGTTTTCTTTTGTTGGATAATTCCCTCAAAGTCTGCTCATGTTGTTGCAAATGGCAAGATTTCACTCTTTTTATGGCTGACTAATATTCCATTATGGTTTGTTTGTGTGTGTATCATATCTTTTTTACCATTCATTCATCAATGGTCATGTAAACTGTTCCCATATCTTGGTTATTGTAAATAATGTTGTAATGAAAGTAGGGGTGCAGATATCTTTTTGAATCAGTGCTTTCATTTTTTCAGATAAATACCCAGAAGTGGAAGTGCTAAATCATATGATAGTTCTGTTTTTCATCTTTTGAGGAGCCTCCATGTTGTTTTCTATAGTAGCTGTAGTAATTCATATTCCCACCAACAGCGCATGAACGTCCCCTTTTCTGCATGTTTTTGCCAACACTTGTTATTTGTCTTTTTGATAATAGCCATTTTAACAGGTGTGAGGAAATATCTCATTGTGGTTTTGATTTGCATTTCCCTTATGATTAGTGATGCTGAGCATCTTTTCATGTGTCTGTTGACCATCTATATATCTTCATTGGAAAAAAAGTGTCTACTCAGATCTTGTGTGTGTGTGCGTTTTGTTTTGTTTTTGCTATTCAGTTGTATAAATTTTTTATATATTTTGGATATTAACCCCTTATTGGATATATTTTCTCCCATTTAGTAGGTCATCTTTTCATTTTGTTGATGGTTTCCTTTGGTGTGCAAAAGTTTTTTAGTTTGATATAGTCCCACTTGTTTATTTTTGCTTTTGTTGTCTTTGATTTTGGAGTCAGATCCAGAAATTCATTGCCAAGACCAATGTCAAGTGGCTTACTGCCTGTTTTCTGCTAGGAGTTTTATGGTTTCAGATGTTACATTCAAGTCTTCCATTTATTTTGAGTTAATGTTCATGTATCATGGAAGACAGTGGTGTGGTTTCATTCTTTTGCATGGGGCTGTTCAGTTTTCCCAACACCATTTATTAAAGAGACCATCCTTTCCCAACTGGATATTCTTGCCTTCTTTGTCATAAATTAATTAACCGTATATACATAGGTTTATCTCTGGGTTATCTGTTCTGTTCCATTGATCTATGTATCTGTTTTTATGTCAGTACCACGCTGTTTTGATTAATATATCTTTGTAATATAGTTTGAAATCAGGGAACGTGATGCCTCCAGCTTTGTTCTTTCTCAAGATTGCTTTGGCTATTTAGGGTCTTCCATAGTTTCATACAAATTTTAGGATTGTTCTATTTCTGTGAAAAAATGCCATTGGTATTTTGATAGGAATTGCAGTGAATCAATATGGACATTTTAATTTTTTTTTAATCCACGAACATGGAATATCTTTCCATTTCTTTGTGTCTTCAATTTCTTTCACCAGTGACTTATAGTTTTCAGTGTATAGGTCTTTCACCTATTTGGTTAAAAATTTTCCTAGGTATTTTATTCTTTTTGATGCAATTATAAATGACCTCAATATCTTTTTATTTTTTTAATTTTTTATTAACAGATAATGTATTATTTGTTTTAGGGGTACAGGTCTGTGATTCATCAGTCTTACACAATTCACAGTGCTCACCATAGTACATACCCTCCCCAGTATTCATCACCCAGCCACCCCATCCCTCAGAACCCCCTCTACTCCAGCAACCCTCAGTTTGTTTCCTGAGATTAAGAGTCTGTTATGGTTTGTCTCCCTCTCTGGTTTTTAAATGGAACTTACTTGCTTATAACTTTTTGTAACCTCTCAATCCTTAATTTTCTTGTAAGAATAGAGATAATAAATTATGTAATATGTAAGTTTTGGAGGAGGAATTAAGACAAGAGCAAAAAGTATTTGGGATAGGACTTGGTATATAGCATGTGCTCAGTGAATGCTAGTGTTTATTTTCTTTCCTTTGAAAAGAAGGTAAAAATGTGCCATTCTTCATTTATTGAGATGTACTCTTTCTGTCATGACAATGGGCCACCCTGTGCCTAGGACTTTTTGAACTTAGCATCACATGAATAAGAGACATATGATCAGGGTCTAGGAAGAGCTTAGCTTACAGCTAAGGCTTTTTAAAAAAAGCTATTTGGCCCATAAAAGGCCAAACCCATGATCTTGGCTTTTTATTCATCTTTTAATTGCTCTGGAGGAAAAGGCAGTAAACCATGCTTTGTGTGATAACAATGATGATGGGGAACAATTAACCCTATTTGTTTATGGTGGCAGCCAAGCTCTTGTCCATTTCTCCTCCTTGGAGGTTAGTGGCAGATTTTTTCAAGCCTGCCTGGAAACAAAAGAGCACCATCTTTGGTCTGGATAGAAACCTTAAGGGAGATGCTGAGTCCAAAGTAGGGGGGAAAGGGGTATACAGGGATGTTTATCTCTTATACCTGACTTTGTACAAATTTGTTCAGTTTCTTATGGGATCTTTTAAATTTAAAATGAATGATTCCAATAGATACCCACCAATTTGGGTAAGCCAAACATGTTGGTCAAGCCAATGACTTTTGGAAACTTGTCATGAGAGATCAGGCACTAAGTGCTTGCTAAGCTTATATCTTGCTTTGAGGTTGAGAGTTTTTATTTTATTTATTTTATTTGTATGTTTTATTTTTTAAAAAATTTATTTATTTGTCAGAGAGAGAGAGCACAAGCAGGCGAAACACAGGCAGAGGGAGAAACAGGCTCCCTGCTGAGCAAGGAGCCCGAGGCAAGATTTGATCCCAGGACCCTGGGACCACTACCCAAGCTGAAGGCAGATGTGCTTAACTGACTGAGCCACCCAGGCAACCCGACAGTTTTTTTTTGTTGTTGTTGTTGTTTTTTAGATAGGTGCTGGGAAGTGGTCAGGGGAAAACAAAATACCCAACTCCCAAAGTTCTAGTCTTTTTCTAAAGTGCAATGGAAACAGTTGTTTTCTGGGGTTGGAGGGAACAAAATATACTTTAGGCAGGCTGTCCAAACAGTCGGGGGCAGTGATCTCTCTTTTTGTGCCTCTTTGTCCCTTCTTGATTCTGTGTTGGAACAGAGAGGAAAGAAAGGAAATGATTTTTAATTTTTTTAATTTAATTTAATTTTTTAAATTTTATTATGTTATGTTAGTCACCATACAATACATCATTAGTTTTTGATGTGGTGATCCACGATCCATTGTTTTTGTATAACACCCAGTGCTCCATGCAGTACGTGCCCTCCTTAATACCCATCACCAGGCTAACCCATCCCCCCTCCCCCTCCCCTCTAAAACCCTGTTTGTTTCTCAGAGTCCATAGTCTCTCATGGTTCATCTCTCCCTCCAGTTCCCCCCCATTTTCCCCTTCCTTCTCCTAGTGTCCTCCATGCTATTCCTTATGTTCCACAAATAAGTGAAACCATATGATAATTGACTTTCTCTGCTTGACTTATTTCACTTAGCATAATCTCCTCCAGTCCCAACCATGTTGATATAAAAGTTGGGTATTCATCTCTTCTGATGGCTGAGTAATATTCTATTGCATATCAACTCTATGGTCAAATAATCTTTGACAAAGCAGGAAAAAACATGCAATGGAAAAAAAGACAGTCTCTTCAATAAATGGTGCTTGGAAAAGTGGACAGCCACATGCAGAAGAATGAAACTCGACCATTCTTTAATACCATGCACAAAGATAAACTCAAAGTAGATGAAAAACCTCAATGTGAGACAGGAATCCATCAGAATCCTAGAGGAGAACCTAGGCAGTAACCTCTTTGACATCACCCACAACAACTTCTTTCAAGATACATCTCCAAAAGCTTGTGAAACAAAAGCAAAAATGAACTTTTGGACTTCATCAAGATAAAAAACTTCTGCACAGCAAAGGAAACAGCCAACAAAACAAAGAGGCAACCCACAGAATGGGAGAAGATATTTGCAAAGGACACTACAGATAAAGGGCTGGTATCCAAGATCTCTAAAGAACTTCTCAAACTCAACACCCCAAAAATAAATAATCAAGTCAAAAAGTGGGCAGAAGATACAAAAAGACAGTTCTCTGAAGAAGACATTCAAGTGGCTAACAGACACATGAAAAAATGTTCATCATTAGCCATCAGGGAAATTCAAATCAAAACCACATTGAGATACTACCTTACACCACTTAGAATGGCAAAAATGGACAGGACAAGAAACAACAAATGTTGTAGAGGTTGTGGAGAAAGGGGAACCCTCCTCCACTGTCCATGGGAATGCAAGTTGGTACAGCCACTTTGGAAAACAGTGTGGAGGTTCCTCAAAAAATTAAAAATGGAGCTACCCTATGACCCAGCAATTGTACTCCTGGATATTTATGCCAAAGACACAGATGTAGTGAAAAGAAGGGCCACTTGCACCCCAATGTTCATAGCAGCAATGTCCGCAATAGCCAAACTGTGGCAAGAGCTGAGATGCCCTTCAACAGATGAATGGATAAAGAAGACGTGGTCCATATATATAAAGAAATGATTTTTAAAGGGCACATTTGAACAGTTCATACTGCTTTAGTGAGAAAGTGAAAAGCATAGCCTGAGGCTATTTTCTGAGCTCAATGGGGATTCCAGATGCAATTAGCAACTCTGATTTTCTAGGAATGTACCAATGCCTAAACTTAGAGCCATCTTTTGACACAACCATTTTAAACCTTAATACATAGGTTCATTTTTCTTGCCCTTTGTCTTATTCTTTGCATTCTAGTACCTAATTATCAGCAATCTATTGTTGTTCATATTAGGTCATGCCTACATCTTCTTTCTCCATTTATTTGTTCAACATTCATCTATTAAGAGCCTACTTTGTGTCAATCTCCTATTTTGGCACCAAGGATAAAGATATCAGTAAGACCTGGTCCTTGCCCTCAAGGAGATTATGTTCTAGTGATATTTCAATTATTCTCTAAAATAATCTAGGACAGAAGCCATGACTTCTAACTCTTAGTACCTACATAAAAGTAGAAACACAAGATATGGTGAGGTAAGATTTATTGAATTAAATCTGGTTGAATTTTGTCTGAAAAATAGTTTTCTAGGTTGTCTCTTTAGTAGGCAATGCAGTACATGAGAAAATATAAGTAGCCGAGGATTGTATCAAGTTTTACTGTTTGGTGCAGCAGCCCAAACACCTTCAAATGCAGATAGATACAAGATATATGTATTTATTAATAGGAAATTATCAAGTAGGTCTAGCAAGATGTCCCTGGGCAACTTCAACTTCCTAGCAGTGGCTCATTATTCTTCTGTTTAAATGTTTTTATCCACAGTTACTTGTGTACACAGCCTTATTTTCTTGTGTGAAATCTCAGAGAGGAATGATGAGCTTTTCCTAGTCAATTTTTTTTCTGACCCGAATTGTCCTGTCTCCAGAGAAGACTGGGTAGTCACGTAGGTACTCTAGTTTCCCACCTGTTACCTACCCAGTGACAAATTGAATTGTTATTGTGGGATGTACAGCAGTTAGTCCTTTACAAACTCTCCAAAACATAATGTAACTTTCCACAGCCTTAATTTATTAAGTGAAACAACTTGTCAAGGCAACACTGGCCAAACCAAGGGTTCATACTTTGTTTTTTGCCAAATTAAAGATCCTAAGGAAAACAGAACAATCTGGGGATTCAGAAGTATACTTTTAGTAAAGATGAAATGGGTCACATAAAATCTACCTACTGCCTAAGCAACCAGAATGTTTCATAAATTTCCCTACAAAATTGTGAATTGCCTTCTTCCTTCTTCCTAAGCCCTCTGGCAGGGGTGATAAACCTGTGAGCAAAGAAGCATTTTTTTTTTAAGGAAGTAATAGTTTAATTCCACCCGTTAGGAAAAGACTGAGCTCATATCCAATTCAAGCAGGCTGCAGCACTAATGTATATCAAGTTTTCTTTCTTTTGGCAGGTATCTAATCATGTGGGTCATTTGAGTCATGTTAGCAGGTTTTTGAAAAGCTTGTTTTGAATTGATGGGTTTGAACAATAGCAATTTTTTACATTGACACTTCTTGCACACCTATAAAAAGATAGTTCTTTGCAGATACATTGTCTACTTTTTCCTGAACACCTCTTTTTCTCTTGATATTTTTCTGGTGAGATGAAAGGAGTGGAAAACTTTAGGCTTGAATGGAAGGTCAAAATTGATTGATTGGCCGAAAACTAGCCTTGGATATACAGATTAGATGGTGGATCTCTCTGAAAACCTCATTTCACTCACACACACACACACACACAGGCACACATACACACACACACACACACACACACACACACACTAAAAGATAAAAAAAATCTAGGAAAATAATTTTCTCTTTTAAATAGTATATATAATTTTATTTTGTACTTCTATAATAGAGACACTTCATAAAATGTATTTGTATATCTCTTTTCTAAAATCCCCTTGTTCAGTTAACATATTAGAGTACTTTAATGCTGGTTTAGAAATTATTGTTTTGGTGCCCAGGAAGATTATGAGAAACTTGTAATTATAGCTGTGAAAAACATATATGTATGTGTGCATGTATATGATATATACAAAAACATGTACAATATATAAATTAAATCTATTTAATTCATTGTCTGGCAAATAATAACTGAATGCAAAATTTTGTGTGTGATCAAAAATTAGACAAGTATGTTGATCATTGTATTCTGAAGCAGCTAAGTCTAATGGCCTTTATGGGGGAAAACAACAAACAAACAAAGCCTAAAAACAAAAATGAATGAGGTCAGTTAATCTGATAGAACCATGTAATTATTTTGGATTTCAAGTGGGAAAAATAGGATATAATTCAACTTTGGCAAAACCTATGGTTGCTGAAATCAATATGAAAATGATTATATTCATTTAACAGCCTAATATATTTTTTTTCCTGATGTAATTTTGTGACATGACTCCCCTGTTAAAGTGCTTCAGTAATTGCAGGCCAAACAACTCAAGGGTAAGCTCATCTCTGTCACTGAAAAAGATGATAGTGACAATCCAATATGGATCATCTGGGTAGGAGACCTCAACCTCTAGGCAACCGAGAGTGAAAGTGAACCTAGCTTGAATTGATTAGGCTGTCATGACTTCGTGATGATAGATGGGAGTCTACCAAGTATACCATAGGGCAAAGATAATAATGACCATGTGCACTGCTAAGTGTAGAGGATATTTCTGAGTAAGTGTGTATTCTCACAATCTTTTTTATAACCTTTCTGGAGGATAATTAATTTTTTCCCAGTTTTATTGAGATATAATTGACATACAGCACTGTATAAGTTTAAGATATACAGCATGATGTCTTGATACACGTATATGTTGTAAAATAATCACCTCACATTTAGTTAACATTTATTACCTCAAGTGATTATGAAATTTTTTTCCTTGTGATGAGAACTTTTAGGGTATACTCTTTTAACAACTTTCAAATATATCATATAGCATTATTAGCCATAGCCATCAGGTTGTATATTATATCCCCAGTGCTTATTTATCTTAGAACCAGATGTTTGTATCTTTTGACCACCTTTACTCAATTCCCCTACCCTCCACCCCCTGCCTCTGACAACCAGTAATCTAATCTCTTCCTCTATGAGTTTCCTTTTTTAAGATTCTACATATAAGTGAGATCATACAGTATTTGTTTTTATCTATCTGACTTATTTTATTTGGTATAATGTCCCTCAAGGCCTATCCATGTTTTTGTAAATGGCAGGATTTCTTTTTTTATAGCTAAATTGTATTCCATTGTTTTATTTATCCATTCATCTTTATCCATGAACTGTTAGATTATTCCCTGTCTCAGCTATTGTGAATAATACTGCAATGAACATGGGGGTGCAAATACCTCTTTGACAGTGATTTTCTTTCCTTCAGATATATACCCAGAAGTGAAATTACTGGATCATATGGTAGTTCTATTTTTAATTTTTTGAGGAACTGCCATACTATTTTCCATAGTGGCTGCACCAATTTACATTTCTACCAACAGTACACAAGGTTTCCCTTTTCTTCACATCCTTGCCAAGATTTGTTATCGCTTCTCTTTTTGGATTGTAGCCACTCTAAATGGCATGAGGTGATATCTCATTGTGGCTTCATTTGCCACAATGATTAGTGTTGTTGAGCACCTTTTCATATACTTGTTGGCCATTTGTATAACTTCTTTGGAAAAATGTCTATTCATGTCTCTTGCCCATTTTTAATTAGATTATTTGTTTTTTGCTATTGAGTATGAGTTCTTTAATGTATTTTGGATATTAATCCCTTATCAGATATATGATTTGCAAATGTTTTATTCCATTGGTCGCCTCTAGATACTTTATTCTCATCCCAACCACCTTCTTTTTCTCTGCCCAAAATATATTTTTGTGAGCCTCGCTGATTATTGCAAAAATGTGTTGACTCATCAAGAACTCATGGTTGAAAGGATTGTTTGTTTTAACAGTATAATGTAATATACTGTAATTGTACTACATATATTGATACCTGCTTACAGAGAGAAACTAGTTATTGAATACATGTCAGAAATTTCTAAATTCATGATATGCAAGCCATGCCCTTTAGTATGAGATTTCATTAGGAGTCTCTGATCACTCCTTTTGCACATTAGCACTTATGTTCATTTATTTTACATGACATTGTATATGTTTCTTAGTACTCTTTTACTGGTTTTATTTGACCATAATTTTTCTCTTCATCTAGATTTTTAAGTCCTTGAATTCAGAAAATATATTTTCTATTTTCCCTGAATGCCTTAGTAGGATTAAATTAAAGAATTAAAAGAAAGGGAAGAAGCTACTGCTGAATTACAATGTTCCAAGCAAAGCAGGAGTGAGGATGGGGGAGAGGTGGTGGTAAAAAGTACATTTACTTGAAGCTGTGAGATAATTTTAGCACATCTGCCTTACTTTTTTGGGGGGGGCAGAGTTCAACTAAATTGATTTGGCTTCTTTTTGGAAATGATTACCAGTTACGGACTCAAGGCTCTTAATATCTACAAGGAAGTATAAAATAGGACAGGGAACAAATTATCTCTGTCTAGGGTTAAAGTTCAAATCTGCTCATTAACGCTGAATTTTTTGCGTCCTTTAACCTTATGGACTCTGAATCTTGTCTGATTACTTAGCCATTTATGGCCTGCCTGCTGCTCCCCACCTTAGCCAACCTCTCTGAACATAACCCCTTTATTGCCTGCTTAGATGGGTCTCCCACTTATTTAATGGAACATATAGTGCTAGTACCTCCCAACAAGCCACATCTTTTTGTCACCCATACTTCAAGTAACAGAAGCTGAAATGTTCAATTGCACAACTGGAGTTAATCTATATATAGAAAGTTTAATTTCTGGTTTGGGAATTACCAATGTAGAGTGGGGGAGATTTCATGATTATAACAATATTTACTTTATAAGACTGGTAGGACTATTAAAGGAGTGACTCTATACACAGGGCTTGGCACATGATAATAAGTACACAATGAATGCTATTTTAGTTTTTGTAAATTGTTTTTCTAGATTTTTCATCTGTTCTTCCCTAAGATCAGAAACATTTAAAGTACCCTAATGATAGTCTCTCTCTCTCTTTTTCTCTCTCTCTCTCTCACACACACACATACACACACACACACACACACACACACACACACACACACTACTTTGAAGACCATTCTTTTCCCTACATTTGTATAATTAAATGCTGCTGCTGCAGTGGTCAGAACTGAAGGTCAGTGCTTGATTCTTAAACATCAGTGGTCATGCGGACAGACCTTTTCATAAATTGCCTCATATCATTTAGGTTGTGTGTTTATTAACTAATACTGTAGTTAGTTTTGATAAAGGTAGTATCACAGCCATAATGACTGAGTACAAGGTAATTCATAGTTTTCTCATCTCATCAATTATTCAGTGAAATCTCAGTCTTGGTAACATGGAATAAATGAATGAAGTGCTCTTGAAACAGGTGAGCTACAACATGACAAATCCCGTAGATCAGGGCTGATAGTCCAAGAAGCCATTTTTGATATTTGGTGGTGATTTTTTGTATTGAAAATTGGGCAAAGAAGGAGGACAATTGTTGGTCAGAATAGAGTTTTCCATCTGTAACTTATGACTATTGTCACTTAAAGGGTCTATATATTACACTAACCTGTTACAGGCCCATGGCATCTAATGCAAAGAAGATGTCATGAAAATAATTTACAGCCTATTGTATGGGTGATGAAGTATCTTGCATGCACACTCTTTCCAACTTGCAGATTGAAACAGAGGCTTTCACAGCCAAGGCTTCCACACACTCAGCCACTCAATATAAGCCAATATTTTTCAGTTAGGTGAATTTCATATTCCCATCAGAACACTGGTAAGGATGAAATTTTGGTCCATTTGATTAATTTTGTAATATTCTTTAGCATAGTGACTGTATTTGTTAATATTTCTAACCCTTTTCCCCCTGTCTTAGATGTTTAAAGAAAAAAATATTTCAGTTGACATGGTTTTAAGCATAATATTAAGGTAGAAATCCTCCTAGGGTTCTATCTACACAAAACAAACAAAATGAGTCTGCCCAGCAGCCCTCCTTCCTTTCAAATTCAGGATATACTTCAGATGGAAATATGCTGGGACAGCTTTAAAGTAGAGTAGAATGGTCATTCTCTTTTACCTTTAGTGATCAACTTTAAGGCAGCTGGGCATCCCCCATCCATCTTAATCTCCTTTAATAATCCACAGTTCTATTGTCCACAACGTTTTCAAAACCTTCTTTAATCCTTTATATTTATAATGTGCACCATATGTTCATTCCCTGTTGTATAAACTAAAAGAACAACTAGATATTATGGAGATTGAACAAGTAGCTTTACATACAGGGAAAACCTATAATCAGCTCCTTATGGTATACCTTTTGTACTCTATTTGTACAGTCTAAAGGATGTGTAGACATCTGTTAGTTAGCTGTGATTTTGATCAGTGTGGAGAGCTGATCCAGATAGTTCATCTAAATCCAGGTTACCCTTTGCAGTTACTGAATAAATAGGGGTTGGGAATGATTCATGAAGTGTATAGCCTAGGGCTCAGTTCATCCTATGGATAGAAGTTGTAATAGAGTTGATGAAAAAAAGGAGAGAGGCTGAATGCTCCTTTTGGTATTGGGGCAGATGTTTGCACACTTGGACAACACCACAAGAGAGAGAAGGGCAATCAGTGCCAAGGCCAGACAGAGCAACAATGAATACAGCTTTTTGAGCTAGGGTAGAAAGTGAGATAAGGTGAAAATAATTCTCATAAGCAAATAATCTGGACATTCCTTTAGAAAGCCCAGACTGGGCTCTGCCTTCTGGTTTTTGTTGACCATATTCATATAAACAACTAGGTGTTATTTGTGAAACCAACTAAAATGTGACTGTCATTAGAGTCCATGTTCAATTTCTAAATGCCCTTATCAAAGTGATTTCATATATTACATCTGACTTTATATGTAAAAAGAAGTTGGAGTTTTTCCACAATGAGATTGTATAATGTTAATGTCAATTGAAGTTTATATTTTTATGAAAATGCATTTTTAAGAGTAAAATTTCCATTCAAAGTCAACTCGATCTTTTGGCAGTGAAAGCACCATGAGGTATAGAACTGTTATCTCCTTCCTCACCACATACAATGATCTTCTAAGTATATGTGAGATGAAGCAGGCTCTATAGTCTGAGTTCATTTGGGGTTTAACAGGCAAAAGAGAAAGATAAATGTGCAAAGGATATGTTCTTTTCTTGACAAGTGGCACATGTGGGATTTAGGGTTCTATAAAGAGACTTCTTTTCCAGCTAGGGAATAGTTAGTGAATTGAATGGATTGGGTAATAAATTATTTAAATAGGGTCATTCTTTATACTCATTCTTTTGCTCTCAGGGATAACACATTTTCTTGAAAGATCTGTTGTAAGTTGGAAGATTTCTTTGTTAGCATGTACCCTCCTCTTCACTCATGAAAAAGATGACTAAACTATGATCACACTAGCAAGCTATATTATGTCTAAAACTATATTATGTCTAATATAGTTTATCTCACATATAGTGCTTGGCCCAACTCCAACTTATATCATAAACAATATTGATTACAATTATATAATTCATTGGTATACCATAGAATGAACAACAGACTGGGATTTAGGGGACCTAACTGCACTGGTCCTAATTGCACCTCCAGATGTCCATGTGACTGTAAGTTTATCATTTAACCTTTCTAAGGATCTGTTTATCTCACCTCTAAAATTGGGAGTGGGAATATTTGTCCAGATTAGTAACTTTAAAGGTGGCTTGTTTATACGTGTGTGTATTCGTGTGTACATTTTCTCAGCATAAATTTCTCTCCAAATAAAATCTTATATAGAACTCTCACATATAGAAGAGATTAAAATAGAGCTGTTCTGCTTGAAGCTCTCCCCATTTCATCAAACCTGTCCCAACTATGTATCAGCCCTTAGGCTTATTGGAACATAGTTTAAAAATCACTGGTTAGGATTTAAGACTCCTCATCATTCTGGTCTTTCATGATTCCTAGACTTGGCAGTGTTGAGGCAATAGGTCCAAATGACTCAATTAAGGTAAACCTTATCTTTATTCACCAAGGTGAGAGAAACCATTGACTTATTTAGCAGTGCCTAAAATGGGGAAGATTCATCCCAAGTATTTATTGTGGTAGACACTCAGATGTGGTGAATTAATTGTTGCAGCCATATTTAAAAAATGATCAGAGCTCTATGTTTAATCAGCCACACATTGTGCTAAAAATGAATTTGTTCCGTTAAGAAGGGGCATCAAGAAATAAAGGCTATCCAAGAGGAAGGCAACTGGAAAAGTTACTAAATTATTGGTGTATGTGTACGCATATAATATGTGGTGGTGGAGATGCTTGAAGTTTTTACTGCAGTGAGTTTGCTGTGACCACATTACTTATAAGTGGCAGCACTAGGCATAAGTTATGTTGGTCTTCCCAAGAAAGTGGCAATAAAAACTTTATAGCACCCCACACCATCATCACATATTTTATTTAAACCACTTATTTTCTTTGGATTTTGTCTCTTTTAATTCATCTCTAGTTTTTCCTTCTTCCTTATGTTACTCAACACAGAAATATGGCCTTTCTGGAGAAGGTGGGCTCAAGAGCATTAAAAAAAGACAGTGTGGAACCAATTTATATTCCAATTAGAAATTTATGCATTGGTGTGTGAAGTGCATAGTTTATCTGCTGATGGTTGTGGTCAAATATGGATTAGGAAGGATAAATTATACACCATAATTTATGGGAAAAAAATGGGAAAGGCATTTAGAATACTGAAATGGGCATAAAGCTATTAAGTATTGTTAAATGTTTTCAGTAGCTCTGCTAGGTCAGTGTGCTTTCTATAGTAGTCTTGGTGAATATACAAAATCCAGCCCTCTGACATAGAAAATAAATTTGGTGTTGCTTTTAGATTGAATTAATATTGGAATATAAGCTTCAAGGTGGAGGTAAGGTGGTGGAGGAATAGGCGACCCTATTTCAACTGGTCCCCTGAATTTAGCTGGATATCTACCAAGCCATTCTGAACACCCACAAAATCAGCCTGAGATGTGAGAATATATATCTGGATCTCTACAAGCAGAAAATCTCTGGCGGTCACAAGGTATGAAGGGCAGAGTGCTGATTCTATGGGCAGATATTGGAATATAAACAAAACAGGGAGGAAGCAGCTATAAGCTGGTGCTGGGAAGGTGATATAACACTGGAATGCAAATTGTCTCACGCTGGGGACTGGGTACAAACTTGCAGAGTGGTAGTGGAAGGGAAAGGGCTTTAGAGCAAACCCCAGACAGGATCCAGGAGCTGCGGCTGTGCATGCAGTTTTAGAAGCACAAAGGGCAGAGACATGCCCCGGACCTGGGATTGAACTCTGGGAGAGTTGCTGTGGGCATGCACCACCGTGGGAGCCTGTGGTTTTTAGCAGCACAGACAGAAATGGAGACTGTGTGTGCTGGAGGGCTCAGTGAAGAACAGACTATGATTTCTCTGCTCTGGGTCAGAGGTTTGGGTGCAGCCATTTCTGCTCTGACTCTCTGAAGAGACATGGAAAGCTGCCAAAGAACAAAAGCTCAAAAAACCGGTTTCCACTGAGCTCCCCCCACCCAAGAGGAGGCAGGGCAACTCTGCCCAAGCAGGGTTGCATGAGTAACAGTGCAGCAGGCCCCTCTCCCAGAAGACAGGTGGGAAGAACAAGAGGACAACAACCCTAGGGTCCCCATAAAATGGGTGCATCTTGCTTGGGTCATGGTTAATACTTTGGACTCTGTACATTCCCTCAACCATCCCTCAACAGAATGACTAAGAGGACAGACTCCCAAAAAAGAAAAGAATCAGAGACTATGGCCTCTGCCACAGACCTAAAGGATATGGATATAAGCAAGATGTCAGAGATAGACTTCAGGGTAGCAATTATGAAGTCAGTAGCTAGGCTTGAGAAAACCATTACCAACAATATAGACTCTCTAGAGGGGAGAGGGGTGGGAGGATGGGTTAGCCTGGTGATGGGTATTAAAGAGGGCATGTTCTGCATGGAGCACTGGGTGTTATGCACAAACAATGAATCATGGAACACTACCTCAAAAACTAATGATGTAATGTATGATGATTAATATAACAGTAAAAAATTAAAAAAGAAAAAAAAGAATCTCTAAGGGCAGAGATGATATCAAATCAGGCTGAACTTAAAAATGCTATGAATGAGAGGCAGTCCAAACTGGATACCCAGACAGCCAGGGTAAATGAGGCAGAAGAACGAATCAGTGGGCTAGAAGATAAGATGATAGAAAGGAAGGAAGGCAAGGACACCTGGGATAAACAGCTAAAAGCCCATGAGAACAGACTTAGAGAGATCAATGATGCCATGAAACAGTCCAGTGTCAGAATTACTGGGATCCCTGAGGGAGTGGAGAGAGAAAGAGGACTAGGAGGTATATTTGAGCAAATCATAGCCGAGAACTTCCCTAATCTGAGGAAAGAAACAAGCATCAATGTCCAAGAGGCAGAGAGGACCCCTGCCAAGATCAACGACAACAGTCCAATGCCCTGGCATATGATAGTAAAACTTTGTAAATCTTAGAACCAAGGAAGCTATCCTGAGAGCACCTGGGAGAATAGATTTCTTAGGTACAGAGGAAGGAACATCAGAATAACATCAGACCTGTCCACAGAGACCTGGCAAGACAGAAGGGGTGACAAGACATATTCAGGGTACTAAATGGGAAGAACATGCACCCAAGGATACTTTATCTAGCAAGGCTGTCATTTAAAATGGATGTAAAGACAAGGAGCTTCCAAGACTGGTAGAAACTGAAAGAATATGTGACCACCAAGCCGGCCCTGCAAGAAATATTAAGTGGGATTCTATAAAAGAATAAAGACCCCAAGAGTAATATAGACCAGAAATTTACAGAAAAAAAAAATAGAAACAGGGACTTCACAGGCAACATGATGGAACTAAAATTATATCTTTCAATAGTCACTCTAAACATGAACAGCCTAAATGCTCCCATGAAATGATACAGGGTTGCAGATTGGATAAAAAGACATGACACATCCATATGCAGTCTAAAAGAGACTCATTCTAAAAGATACTCCAGATTGAAAGTGAGGGGATGGAGTATCACTTATCATGCCAACGGACCTCAAAAGAAAGCAGGGGTAACAATTCTCATATCAGACAAATTAGAGTTTAAGCTAAAGACAGTAGTAAGAGATGGAGAGGGACACTATATCATACTTAAAGTGTCTATCCAGCAAGAAGATCTAACAATTATAGATATCTATGCCCCCAACATGAGAGCAGCCAACTATGTAAGCCAACTATTAACCAAAATAAAGAGTCATATTGATAATAATACTTTAACAGTAGGAGACCTCAATACTCCACTCTCAGCAATTGACAGATCATCTAAGAAGAAGATCAACAAAGAAACAAGAGCTTTGAATGACACATTGGACCAGATGGACTTCGTAGATATATACAGAACATTCCACCCTAAAACAACAGAATACTCATTCTTCTTGAATGCACATGGACTTTCTCCAGAATAGACCACATACCGGGTCACAAATCAGGTCTCACCTAATACCAAAAGATTGAGATTATTCCCTGCATATTTTCAGACCACAGTGCTTTGAAACTGGAACTCAATCACAAGAGAAAATTTGGAAGGAATTCAAACACTTGGAAGCTGAAGACCATCCTGATAAAGAATGTTTGGTCAGCCAGGAAATTAAAGAAGAACGTAAACAATTCATAGAAACCAATGAGAAAGAAAACACATCAGTCCAAAACCTATGGGATACTGCAAAGGTGGTCCTAATGGGGAAATACATAGCCATCCAAGCCTCACTCAAAAAGGTAGAAAAATAACGAATGCACAAGCTAACCTCCTAAAGGAACTGGAGAAAGAAGAGCAAATAAAACCAAAACTGAGAAGGAGAAGAGAAATAATAAAGATTAGAGCAGAGATCAATGAAATAGAAACCAGAAAAACAGTAGAGCAGACCAATGAAACTAGAAGCTGGTTCTTTGAAAGAATTAATAAGATCAATAAACCTCTGGCCAGACTTATCCAAAAGAAAAGAGAAAGGACCTAAATTAATAAAATTATGAATGAAGGGAACAGATCACGAGTAACACCAAGGAATCGAAACAATTATTAGAAATTATTATCAACAACTATATGCCAACAAACTGAGCAATCTGAATGAAATGGATGCCTTCCTGGAAACCTATAAGC
Organism: Callorhinus ursinus; assembly: GCF_003265705.2. Classification (NCBI taxonomy): domain Eukaryota; kingdom Metazoa; phylum Chordata; class Mammalia; order Carnivora; family Otariidae; genus Callorhinus; species Callorhinus ursinus. Next base: position 6,045,579 of record NW_027397095.1, read on the forward strand.
TGCCAAGACTAAAACAGGAAGAAATTGACAACCTGAATAGGCCAATAACCAGTAACGAGATTTTGAAGCAGTGATCAAAAACCTCCCAAAAAACAAGAGTCCAGGGCCTGATCAATTCCCAGGGGAATTCTACCAAACATTTAAAGAATAAATAAAACTTATTCTACTGAAGCTGTTTCAAAAAATAGAAACAGAAGGAAAACTTCCAAACTTGTTTTGTGAGGCCAGCATTACCTTGATCCCAAAACATGCAAGGACCCCGTCAAAAAGCAGAATTGCAGACCAATATACCTGATGAACATGGATGCCCAAATTGTCAACAAGATCCTAGCCAATAGAATCCAACAGTACATTAAAAGGATTATCCATCACGTCCGGTTGGGATTTATTCCTGGGATGCAAGTGTGGTTCAACATTCGCAAATCAATCAATGTGATAAAGGACATAAATAAAAGAAAATACAAGAACCATATGATCTTCTCAATCGATGCAGAAAAAGCATTTGACAAAATACAGCATCCATTTCTGATTAAAACTCTTCAGAGGGAACATTCCTCAATTTTATAAAAACCATCTATGGTTTTTATAAAAACCATAGATGGAGGGAACATTCCTCAATTTTATAAAAACCATCTATGAAAAGCCTGCAGCGAATATCATTCTCAAAGGGGAAAAGCTGAGAGCTTTTCCCTTAAGGTCAGGAACATGAAGGGATGCCCACCCTTGCCACTGTTGTTCAACATAGTACTAGAAGTCCCGACATCAGCAATCAGACAACAAAAAGAAATAAAACGTATACAAATTGGCAAAGAAGAAGTCAAACTCTCTCTTCACAGATGACATGATACTTTATGTGGAAAACCCAAAAGACTCCACCCCCAAATTACTAGAACTCATACAGCAATTCAGCAATGTGGCAGGATACAAAATCAATGCACAGAAATCAGTTGCTTTTCTGCACACTAACAATGTAACTGTAGAAAAAAAATTAGAGAATTGATTCCATTTACAATAGCACCAAAAATCATAAGATACCTTGGAATAAACCTAACCAAAGAGGTAAAGGATCTATACTCTAGGAACTACAGAACTCTCATGAAAGAAATTGAAGAAGACACAAAAAGATGGAAAAACATTCCATGCTCATGGATCAGATGAATAAACATTGTTCAAATGTCTATGCTATCAGAGCAATCTATACTTTCAATGCCATTGCTATTAAAATATCATTGGCATTTTTCAAAGAGCTGGAACAGCGTTGGTGGTATAGTGGTGAGCATAGCTGCCTTCCAAAGAGCTGGAACAAACAATCCTAAAATTTGTATGGAAGGAGAAAAGACCCTGAATCACCAAGGGACTGTTGGAAAAGAAAAGCAAAGCTGGGGGCAACACGTTGCCTGATTTCATCCTATATTACGAAGTTGTGATCACCAAGACAGCATGGTATCGGCACAAAAACAGACACAAAGATCAGTGAAATAGAATAGAGTCTCCAGAAATGGACCCTCAACTCTGTGGTCAACTAATCTTCAACAAAGCAGGAAAAAAAATATGCAATGGAAAAAAGACTGTCTCTTCAATAAATGGTGCCATGGAAATTGGACAGGTATAATAAGAAGAATGAAACGTGACCATTCTCTTACACCATACATGAAGATAAACTCAAAATGGATGAAAGACCTCAATGTGAGACAGGAATTCATCAAAATCCTAGAGGAGAACATAGGCAGTAACCTCTTTGATGTCGGCCACAGTAACTTCTTTCAAGACACATCTCCAAAGGCAAGGGAAACAAAAGCGAAAATGAACTTTTGGGACTTCATCAAGATAAAAAGCTTCTGCACAGAAAAGGAAACAGTCAAAAAAACTAAAAGGCAACCCACAGAATGGGAGAAGATATTTCCAAATGACATTACAGACAAAGGGTTGGTATCCAAGGTCTATAAAAGAACTTCTCAAACTGAACACCCCCCAAAATAAAAAATAAGTCAAGAAATGGGCAGAAGACATGAACAGACACTTCTCCAAAGAAGACATACAAATGGCTAACAGACATGATAAAATATTCAACATCATTAGCCATCAGGGAAATTCCAATCAAAACCATATTGAGATACCACCTTAGACCAGTTAAAATGGCAAAAATTAACAAGGCAGGAAACAACAAATGTTGTAGAGGATGTGGAGAAAGGGGAACCCTCATATTGTTGGTGAGAATGCAAGTTGGTATAGCCACTTTGGAAAACAAGATGGAGGTTCTTCAAGACGTTAAATATAGAGCTATCTTATGACCCAGCAATTGCTCTACTATTTACCCCAAAGATACAGACGTAGTGAAAAGAAGGGCCACATGCACCCCAATGTTCATAGCAGCAATGTCCACAATAGCCAAACTGTGGAAGGAGCTGAGATGCCCTTCAACAGATGAATGGATAAAGAAGATTTGTTTCATATATACAATGGAATATTACTCAGTGGTCAGAAAGGATAAATACCCAACATTTGCACCGACATCGGTGGAACTAGAGGGTACTGTGCTAAGTGAAATAAGTCAAGCAGAGAAAGACAATTATCATATGGTTTCACTCATATGTGGAATATAAGGAATAGCCAGAGGACATTAAGGGAAGTGAAAACTGAAGCAGGGGAAATTATAGGGGGAAACGAACCATGAGAGACTATGGACTCCATGCAACAATCAGAGTTTCAGAGGGGAGGATGTTGGGGCGATGGGGTAGCCCAATGATGGGTATTAAGTAGGGCATGTGTTATAATGAGCACTGACTGTTATATGCAAATAATGAATCATTGAACACTGAGAAAAAAAAGGAATATAAGCTTCACTGGAGTATGTATCTTATATGTAACTCACCACTGTATCCCTAGTGCCTGGAAGACTGCCTGGTACATAATAGATTCTCAGTATTTTTTTGAATGAATGAATGAATGAATGGTGCAATCCTTATTTTTAACCAGGAAATGCACATTTTTAGGCTGCATCACTGAGTGGGGAAAAAGGTTCATCAGACTCTCGGATTCAAATAAGTTTTATCAGACTCTTGCTTGAATCCTTACTAAGCACTTTCTGAATGTTTTAACCTTTTGAAAAACTTAGAAGTCAGTAGCTTAAAATACATGCAGGATGGAAACTTTGAGTCTGGATGGCATTGAAATATCCCAGAGTGGAAAGTTATGATAACCTGGCAACCAGACACATCCATTTGGGTAGACTGGGTGCTTGAGGATAAATCTAGTTTTCCATGATGGAATAAATTTTAGCTGAGTATCCTGATAGTAAAATAAAAAGCAGTGAGTAGCACTCCAGGACGACTACCAGTATTAAATGAAGTAACCTAAATGGGAAAAACAAACAAACAACAATAATAATGATAACAATATAGTGATGGAAAACAAATAGTTTCTGTCCTAGTATCATATTTAATTCATTTATTTTCAATTAAGTATTTATGAGTGCCACAGTATACACACACACACACACATATTAGTCCTCAGTAGAGACGCTGTCTCACATTATCTGTACATTTAATTTTTACCAGATTGAACTTTCATGTCCCTAGCTTGATCTGAATTTCTGATCTCAACCCATCAACTTCTCTAATGTTAATGTTTTGTGCTATTCTTCTAGATTCCCCAAGTCTTTTAAACTTTTAGTCATCTATTCAGTGAGTCAACAAAAAATTATTTAATGTGTATATTACTAGGTGTTGAAATTATAGTGATAAAAAACATAGACAAAGCCCCAACTATCTTAGAGCCTATAGTCTAGTCTTCCTATTCCCCATGCCTAGGCATGAAACACTGTCATGATTTTTTCATATAAAAGTGTTTCTCTTTCATCTCTCAACAATGCATTTTTTTCTACTCAACATTGATTCCCTTCCATTTTCTCAGTATTTATTTGCTTTGTTTACGTAAGCTATGTTTATAGGAAAAAAGGGTTGTGATGGTTAATTTTATGTGTCAACCAGACTGGGCCACAGGGTGGCCAGATATTTGGTCAAACTTTAATTTGGTTATTTCTTTGAGGGTATTTTTGGACGACATTAACATTTAAATTGGTAAACTGAATAAAGCAGATTGCTCTCCTCCAATCAGTTGAGGGCCTGAAAAGAACGGAAAGGCTACCTTCCCCCAAGTAAGAGAGAATTCTTCCTACCTGATGGCCTTCACACTGGAATATTGTTTTTTTCCTGCCTTTGGACTTAAACTAAAATCAGCTCTTTGTGGATTTTAAGCCTGCTGGCCTTTGGACTCAGACTGCAACTAAATCATCATCTGTTCTTGGGTTGCTAGGACTTATCCTGTAGATCTTGGGACTTGCTAACCTTCACAGTCATGGGAGTCAATTTCTTGGAGATTCCTGATTAATATAAGGAGCCTCTGGGAAGAAATACCACAAGTCTTCTCCCATAATCATACTTCTCAAGTATAAAGGTAGCCTGGGTACAAAGTATAAGAACATAAATCAAGCCAATACTCTACCTTTCCTGACCATTATCAGACTTTATTCATGTTGTATCTTACCAAATTAGGATAATGACTTTGCCTAACTAATCAGATAGCTTAGTTGAGCTAATCATGCCCCCATCCCATGAGATATTTATACCATGATTTGGACCTCCAGATTAATCATTTTGAGATTTTAAATTTATTAGTGATCTCAGATACTGAACCTGAATTGGTTCCTTCCAAGGAAGATTCATTTTGGCCCCAATACCTTTCCCATAGACCTTCATATGAGTGGGGCTATTCCTGATGACTGCTTATATCACTAACCGATATCAGTTAGACATTGAACATATTTCCAAATTATGGCAAAGAATGATATCGTACATATATATTTGTGTTAAAGGCAATCTGTACTTAAGACCATGGGATCTCAACATTAGAAAAGTCCTTTCTTTCTTCTCTTTTATTTTTGTTTTGATCTGGATAGAGACAACCTCGTTTTTCATATTGCAGTTTAGCCATGAAACAGCAGGACTATCATGCAGGGTTATCTGTAAAGTATTGCTTCTACAGACTGTCAGAATATATTTAACTGAGTTGATTAAAACATGACTGATATCTTATATGAATATTTAAAATATGCTGAGTTTGTGATATCTCCTTCTTGTCTCCTTTGCCCCCATCTTTCTACTCCTAAAGGAAATAACTTTCCTTGGATCCTGATGACTTAGTTAAAAATGATTGTACTAAGAAGGCATTAAACTGGCCACAAAAGTGATAACATTAGCTCTTCCGGGCTATTGCACATCCCATTTCTACTCTTAATGATTCGTGTGTTTTCCAAACCTTTATATAATTAATATTACTTAATAGGTATGGAAATGTTCATAGGACATTCATCCAAGGGGATGAAATATTTTTTAATGTCTGCAATATAAAATTTTAAGCAAATGAGTTTCTCAGATGATAATATTCTGTGTGTCAAAGTAGATATTTTCAAACTGTGCACATTAAAATTTCAACTGCAGGTTTCACCTCTAATGTATGCTTCACTAGCTGCTGGGGGCTGGGAAAAATCATTACTAATTGATATGCTTTAATGACCTGAGAGCTTTCAAAGTTGGGTGAACCCAAGAGAAATGCTAAAAGGTAGATATTTGATTTTAATTATGTCTAGTACATGCTAAAAGTAGACCCATTGTGACTGTTATATCATTGCCAAATTGCTAGACTTCAGGCTTTCTACTAATTTGACACTATTTTTTTTAATTTGACACTATTAACAAATACTACCTTACTGAATTCATGAAAAGAAAAGTGGGATAAAGGATAAGGGCAGAGAAAAGTAGGGCTTCATGATCTTTACTTGCTATAGAAATTGCTGAATTAGAGGAAAAAGAGGGTGAAAAAAATCAAAGCTGAACTTGGTAAATGATATTAATTGACTTTATCCTTATTTTCCTTTATGGCCTTCATATTACAAACTTGAAAATGGGAATAGCAGAGATAAACTGTTTGTTACCATACTCCTCTTATTATTTTTAAAGATTTATTTATTTGACAGAGAGAGACAGAGAGAGCAGGAACACAAGCAGAGGAAGTGGGAGAGGGAGAAGCAGGCTTCCCACTGAGCAGGGAGCCCGATGCAGAGCTCAATCCCAGGACCCTGGGATCTTGACCTGAGCCAAAGGCAGACGCTTAATGACTGAGCCACCCAGGCGCCCCCAAACTCCTCTTAAAGAATTGCATCTGTTTAGCATTTCCTGGGTAATTTAGACTTCTGTGAGAAGTATTGCTGGAACCTGGGTTAATATCTGCTTTTCCAAAACTGGAAACCATTGTGACACTTGTCTGGATGCATTTTTCTCTACTTACACTGATAGGCTTTTATTTGGTATTCTTCAAAGGGTAGAAGAGTAGGGGAGCCTGGGTGGCTCAGTCAGTTAAGCGTCAGACTCTTGATTTCTACTCATGTCATGATCTCAGTGTCGTGAGATCAAGCCCTGAGTTGGGTTCTGCACTGGGCATGGAGCCTGCTTAAGATTCTCTCTCTCCCTCTGCCCCTCTCCCCTCTATACAAAGAGTAGAAGAGTAGACTTTATTAACTTTCTCTTACTTGAGATGTAGGGAAAATGGCATTTGTTTTGGAAGAAACTTTTTTTTTAAGATTTTTATTTATTTATTGAGAAAGAAAGAGAGAATGGTAGAGAGAGAGCATGAGAGGGAGGAAGGTCAGAGGGAGAAGCAGACTCCCCGCTGAGCAGGGAGCCCGATGCGGGACTCAATCCAGGGACTCCAGGATCATGACCTGAGCTGAAGGCATTCGCTTAACCAACTGAGCCACCCAGGCGCCCTGTTTTGGAAGAAAATTAAAAGCTAGATGTTAGTTCTTCATTCTTATGAAAACCATTCCATTACTTTCTAAATATACTACATATTGAACAGGAGGATTTCTGGACTTTTTCCTGGTACATTTCTGTTTCTGAAAGAAGACATAGAGTTATTTCAGATTCATCATCTGAGTAAGCTCTAGATGTGAAGCCACATTAGAGTCTGAACACTTCCCAATCTGTTTCTCATGACTATCAAATATAAGAGCTCAAAGAGACCCACTTAATACTTTAATCCAAACTGCAAGCACTGGATAAATCTTGGATCTACAATTGATCATAATTGAGATTCTGAAAGTCTTTCATGATTAGCATCATTTTAATAATGCATAGTCATTGACCTCCAAAAGATAAGAGTTTCAATATTTTAAGACCTAGAACCCCATTAATGAACAAGTCAAGTACTCTATCATTGATTAATTCAATAAATAATTGTGGAACAATGTGAAGGTTATTATCCTTAAGAGCCTTTGTATATGATATGGTTTTTGTTCACAAAGAAGGTTACAGTGTGGTATGAGGAATAAAGCATGTACACAGAAATATAAAAAAATAAAAGGACGTGTGAATATCATAGTCATATAGGTGTGATGGTCATATAATATATTGTCTAAACTGGAATGCTTCTGAGAATGAAAGGAGCACTATTAATCAATATGTATATGTAAACCATGTACTTACTCTGCCTATGAATTGTACATGCAAAATGCTCTCAGAGTTCATAGATGGTCAAGAGCTCTTCAACTAAAATAATTATGGAGGTCTTTGTGGAGGATACAGCATTTGAGTTGAAATTTGAAGGATAGATATGATCTTCATAGACAGCTGTAGGAGAAGGACATTCTAAAATGTGGGATTACTGGGTGCCTGGGTGGTTCAGTTGGTTAAGCGACTGCCTTCGGCTCAGGTCATGATCCTGGAGTCCTGGGATCGAGTCCCGCATCGGGCTCCCTGCTTGGTGGGGAGTCTGCCTCTCCCTCTGACCTTCTTCCCTCTCATGCTCTCTCTCTACCATTCTCTCTCTCTCTCTCTCTCTCAATAAAGAAATAAAAAATCTTTAAAAAAAATAAAAAATAAAATGTGGGATTACTATGAACAAAGTCCTGGAGGTAGGGATGAGTGCTTGAAGAAAAGCAAGCAGTATACCTTGAGTTAAAATAAGACACAGATAGTAATTAGAATATGAAACTGAAGTGGTTGGTGAGGGACAGAAATATATGCGCCCCATAGCTTTGAATGTCATACTAAGGAATTTAGACTTTATTTCAGTAGGCATTGTGGCCTATTGCAAAGGCAACTGTGTTACTTGAAAGGTCAGTGATCATCATTGTCTTAACTATTTAGGATTGGCTGTATTTTCTAATTAGTCTTAGCAGGAATCAAGATCTTAAAGGAAATCAACATGAAATAAGCCTATCTGATAGGCTAGGAGACGGTCTTGTTGGGACATTTAGTGCAAAGTTCATCACCATGGGGGGGAGAGCATGAGAATACACTGCAGTGGAGCTACAATGCATGTTGTTAGGAACAAATGTATAAAGTGTACATTATCATCTATCATTGTTATTATTTCTAAACTTCTTTTTGGCTAGATGAGCAGACATGCTTTCATTATGCATCTTATTTGCTCTTACAATTTCACGTCTTGTATTTTGTTGAGTCAGATTTTTCTTTTCTTTCTCTCAAAATCGACTTGTTTAGTATGAACAAATGTAACCTAATCTTTTTATTAAGTTTTTATTTAAATTCCAGTTAGTTAGCATACACTATAATATGAGTTTCAGGTGTACAATTTAGTGATTCAACACTGGCGTACAATATCCAGTGCTCATCACAAGTGTTCTCCTTCTCCTGATCTTTTTAAAAACTCAACATTTTATTTCATGTAACATGCTTTATTTTACCATATTTCATAAAGGCATTTTTGATTATTATAAGTTCCTCCTTTCATATCTGCTTAGTATAGTTAATTTTCAAAAAATATGCGATGGTTAAGATAGAAGAATCACATAAAATGGAGCAATTTTCTACCTTAACATGAAATCATTTTCAAATATTTGCACTGAAAATCCTTTGATGAGAACATCATAAAGTTTTGTTGTCAAAGCTTGTTTGAAGTCTGCTCTTCAATTCATGTTGCTGATGTGTAGGACTTTAACCCTGGGCTTAGCTCTCAGTCCAGGTTAATAAAAATCACAGTTATTTCAACTTGACACCCATTATACTGAAGTAAATTGCAAGGATATAAAACCAAAAAGAAGAAAGGAACTAAATTAGTCCCAAACAGCTTGGCCTTCATGTATGAATTTAAGAAGCTTTTATTTATTTACCCCTTAATTTCAACTCTTACTGTTGTACACAATAGCTCTTAGGATGTATCATTCATTAAACAATGGCACTAGCCTTTATTTAAGTTCTATGTACTGACATCTAATTTATCTGCTCATTAGCATACACATAATAAATCTTACCACATCAAATATCTCACTTGATTATCTATCAAAGTTTGTTTTTCTTTGTTAAGAAAGACATAAGAGATGGGCGCCTGGGTGGCTCAGTTGGTTAAGCGACTGCCTTCGGCTCGGGTCATGATCCCGGAGTCCCAAGATCGAGTCCCACATCGGGCTCCCGGCTCAGCGGGGAGCCTGCCTCTCCCTCTGACCCTTTCCCCTCTCATGCTATTTCTCTCTCTCTCTCAAATAAATAAATAAAATCTTTAAAAAAAAAAGAAAGACATAAGAGATCTAGAGAATATCAAGAGAAAGAAAGTGTGAAGATAAGAAATTAGGGACTTCTGTGGATGAAGTTCCTAAAAAGTAGTTTCTTCAGTTTCAGAACATAAAGCTGAGGAATTATAGGCTAAGAGTAAATAAAATCACAAATGTGCTTGAGAAGGTGAGTGAAAAGTTTTTCCCCAGTTCCTAGAAACCAAGTTCTTGAAGACCATGTTATAGCTTGTACCATATTTTGAGATATTGTTCAGCATCATCTGTCACAATTTAGTCAGATTCAAGATTCATGCTGGGATGCACTATTAAAGACTGAGGAGGCTGTGACTAGGAGGGTAAGGAGGCTAGGAAAAATGTGACTCTAGAAGCTGATCAGTGCAAGAAAAACTGGGGAGTATAATGCAGTATTCAGATAGGTGTGGAGAATATGGGCTTATTTTTAAAAGGTATTTGTTTCAAGGTGTTTCAACCTGCAGGGTGGGGCATTTCATCTAGAATCCAGGAAGCAAGCCATATACTGAGATAGGTCAGTGATGTTTTCATGGTTCCTAGGAATCAATACATTTACAGCAAACCCAGTTAGGCTGAAACATCTTGTCTTCATGGGTACTTCAGCAGCAGACAATAAAACCTAGGCAGAAATCTAGTTGTGTGGCCTGGACCAACTCTGAAGGGAACAAGGGAAAACTGAAATTTGGAGAATAGAGGGACATTTAAAGCTGACCAGTTGTACATCAGATTTCATGGTATTTTTTCCCCAGTGCTACTTTTTATTGGGAGATATTTGACATGCAATATTAGTTTCAGATGTACATCATAGTGATTTAACATTTGTATACGTTGGGAAATGGTCACCACGGTAAGTCTCTTTACCTTCTGTCACCTTACAAAGTTAATGCATTATTTATATTCCCCATGTTGTACAATACATCCCCATGACTTATTTATTTTATAACTGGAAGTTTGTATTTTTTAATCTCCTTCAACCATTTTGACTCTACCCAACAATTCTCCCCTCTGGCAACCACCAATCTGTTTTCTGTATCTATGAATCTGGGCTTTGTTTTGTTCATTTGTTTTGGTTTGTGGATTCCACATATAAGTGAAATCATATGGTATTTCTCTCTTTCTGTCTGACTTATTTCACTTAGTATAATACCGTCTAGGTCCATCCATGCTGTTGCAAATGGTAAGATATCATTCTTTTTTATGAATGAGTAGTATTCCATTGTGTATGTATATGTATATATACCTCACATCTTCTTTATCCATTCATCTATGGATGGATGCTTGGGTTGCTTTCATATCTTGCCTAATGTGAATAATGCTGCAATGAACATAGGGGGTACATATATCTTTTTGAATTAGTGTTTTCATTTTCTTTGGATAAATACCCAGTAGTGAAATTACTGGATCATATGGCATTTCTATTTGTAATTTTTAAGGAATCTCCATTCTATTTTTTACAGTGGTTGCACCAATTTACATTTCCACTGACAGTGCATGAGCGTTCCCTTTTTTGTACATCCTTGGCAACACTTGTTATTTCTTGTCTTTTTGATACTAGCCACTCAGAAAGATATGAGGTGGTATCTCCTTGTGGTTTTGATTTGCATTTCCTCAATGATTAGTGATGTTGAGCATCCTTTCATTGTGTGTCAGTTGGCCATCTGTATGTCTTCTTTGGGAAAATGTCTGTTTAGACCTAAGGCAAATTCTTTATTGGGGAGTGTAATCTCAGGGAGAAGGGGTGAGGGAAAAGGTAAATGAGACAAGGAAGGAGGAAGAGCCAATACAAGGATTTAACTGGTCATCATTTGATATCAAGAGTTTGCTCAAGTTCATGGGACTCTCTTATGAGAAGCTATATAAACAAATACTTCTCTTGACAGTGGGTCTAGGGACAAAAAGAGAAATTTATTTTCCAGCACCCATTTCCCATTCATCAAAGTTAAAGCCCATGGCCTTATTTACCCCTGCACTTTGAAACTGTGTTTTAAGAAGGTCCCTAGTTTCTCACACTCTGGAAAAAATAGTGAAGCCCCAGAAAAAGAGGATGGATGCTATCGGTTTTGCCCAAATGGCATTGGTTAGAATATAGTGTGAGCTCAGGCTGTGAGTTACTTGTTATTTATTTTGTGTTTATTTAACTTCCAGATTTCTGGCTATTTACTTTCCACTGGTCTCTATTTTTTTCTTTTCCCACTGATTTAATTTTTCTCTTTATTTCCTTTCTCTTATTTCTCTTCACTCAATGTCCAATTTCTTCTCCTTTCTCTTCTCTTCCTTTTGACATCTTCTATTCATTGTCCTCACCACTATTTCCCACTTTTCCTCTCTAATTTTTCTACACCCTACCTTTTAAAAAATGTTTTTTTCTCCACTTCTCTTTTGATTTAGTTTTTCCTGACTACTCACAAGAGATTAGGCTAGGAAGAAGATCCTGTGATAATTTATTTTAATTTAAGATGAGGGTAGCTCTAAAATACAAAGCCATGAATTTAACAGAAAGACTTGTGTAATTTTCTGAACAAAAGTTTGTAGAAAAGCAAAATAAATTAAATTGGGTTAGGATTGAATAACTTACTTCCATCATACAAAATTGCCGATGCTTTCTGTTTAAAAAAATAAATGCCCACAATTTAGCCCTTAGGAATTTTGTAAACTTTTATGTATACTTGGAAGCTTAAAGTGGTTTAGCTTCCTTGTACCTATCACTTCCCATATCCTACCACACATGCGTGCGTGCACACACACACACATACACACACGTGTGCACACTAGATTTATTTTGTGACTGAGATTAGTTCCTTCACAAATGGATTGCATACAAATTTGATAATTTATTGCCTACTGAGAGAAGATGGCCTTGCATACTACTTAGGGTCAAGTGTGAGTTGCTAAGCCCACAGGCATGCAAAATCTTCTCTTTGCTCTCCAAAGTTAGAAAAAGAATTGGTTTTCAAGTGATTGTGCCTTGGCCTGTTGCAACCATTTCCATTGAGGGAAGAATTCTAGAAAGTCTCCTTTGTTCTGTTATATGATTGGGTAGAAGAAAGGAAATGTTCAGAATGCCAGAAGATTGATTTTTAAGAAATAGTTCTATTGATGTACAGCATATAACAGAAAAGTGCAAAAACCATAAATATATAGCTCCATGAATTTTCAGACAGTAACCACTACTCAGATCAACAAACATTTCTAGCATCGCAGAAGACCACTCATTTTCCATACACCTCGTGGTAATCGCTAGCTTAAGTTCCTGACTTCTAATGCCATAGATAAGTTTTGCTTATTTTTGAACTTCATATAAATATAAAATATGTATGCAATATATACTGTTTGTTCAATAGTGTGAGATCCAGTCATCTTACAGTAGTCAGCAGTGGTTTATTTATGTTGTATATAAACCTAATTTTAGAATTGCTGGGTCATAAAGAATGCTTATTTTCAGCTTACAAAGTTGCCAAAAATTTGCCAAAATGGTTGTGCAATTTATCTTCCTACAAGTGTGTATGAGAATTCAAGTTGTTCTACATTCTCCACAATATTTGGTATTTGCAGTCTTTAGTTTTTTTTAAATCTAATAATATATATCACATAATTTACCATTTTAATAATTTTTAAGTGTACAGTTCAGTGGTATTAAGTACATTCACATTGTTTTGCAACTGTCACCAGTATCCAGTGAATAGACTACATTCATTTATTAATTCTAATTTTTTAATAATTTTTTTATTATTATGTTAATAGGAATTTAGTGCCAATTTATTGCCTGTAAGGTGATGGTTATTGTATGTTTTCTGTGTTCCTTTCTGATCTATGCTGCTTTTAGGTTCTCTTTTTGCTTAGAGGACCCCTTTCAATATTTCTTGTAGGGCTGGTTTCGTGTTTGCAAATTCCTTTAGTTTTTGTTTGTCCTGGAAGCTTTTTATCTGTCCTATTTTCAATGACAGCCTAGCTGCATATACTATTCTTGGCTGCATATTTTTCTCGTTTAGTGCTCTAAAGATATCATGCCAGTCCTTTCTGGCCTGCCAGGTCTCTGTGGATAGGTCAGTTGCCAATCTAATGTTTCTACCATTGTAGGTTACATATCTCTTCTCCTGAGCTGCTTTCAGGATTTTCTCTTTGTCTCTGAGACTCCTAAGTTTTACTATTAGATGTTGGGGTGTTGACCTATTTTTATTGATTTTGAGAGGGGTTCTCTGTGCCTCCTGGATTTTGATGCCTGTTTCCTTGTCCAAATTAGGGAAGTTCTCTGCTATGATTTGCTCCAATATACCTTCTGCCCCTCTCTCTCTTTCTTCTTCTTCTGGGATCCCAATTACTCTAATGTTGTTTCGTCTTATCGTATCGCTTATCTCTCGAATTCTGCCCTCGTGATCCTGTAGTTGTTTCTCTCTCTTTTTCTCAGCCTCTTTATTTTCCATCATCTGGTCTTCTATATTGCTGATTCTCTCTTCTGCCTCATTTATCCTAGCAGTTAGTGCCCCCATTTTTGATTGCACCTCATTAATAGCCTTTTTGATTTCGACTTGGTTAGATTTTAGTTCTTTTATTTCTCCAGAAAGGGTTTCTCTAATAACTTCCACACTTTTCTCAAGCTCAGCTAGTATCTTTAAAGTCATGATTCTGAACTCTAGGTCTGACATTGTACTAATGTCTGTATTGAGTAGGTCCCTGGCAGACGGTACTACCTCTAGTTCTTTTTGCTGAGGTGATTTTTTCGTCTTGTCATTTTGTCCAGAGGAGAATAGATGAATGAGAGAACAAAATGCTCACAGGTTAACAACGTCTCCAGCAAATATACTCTATACAAATCAGAAAAGACCTGAAACCAGGGCACAAGAAAGGGAAAGAAAGAAGAAGGAGAGAAAAAAAAAGGAAAAGGAAAAAGATAAAAAACAAACAAAAACAGAACAAAACAAAAAAAAATCCAGAATATGATCAAATATGATCAGGGTAGTGCATAGATCAGTGCCACACACTAGATTTTGGGAGTATTTTGGTCTGTTAGAAGAAAGTGCCTGCTAAAATTTTAAAGGAAGAAAGACTTATATATGTACAAAATAAGGGTTGATACAATGAAGGGATGGAAGATGACTGTAAAGATGAAAATTATAAAAGATTTTATAAAAGGAATTGATAAGATAAGAAGTTGTTTTTAAAAAGAAAGAAGATTTAAAAAAAAAAGAAAAAAGAAAAAAAAAGGGAGAGAATGTGATCAGGCAGGAGACTAGAACAAAGCCATCCACTAGTGATTTAGGGTATATTTTGATCTGTTAGAAGAAACTGTATCTCAAAATTTTAAAGAGAGAACAACTTATATATATATATGCCAAAAATAAGGGTAACTACTATGAAGGGATAAAAATATGACTCTAAAAATGAAAAATAAAAAATGTTTTTTTAAAAAAGGGATTGATAAGATGTTGGTTGAAAAAGGGAAAAAGAAAAATTCAAAAAAAACTGTAAAAAAATTAACTTTGAAAAACTAATGAATTATGGTAAAAAAGCCATGAATTCTATGTGCAGTATTCCCCTAGCGCTGGAGTTCTCCCATTCTCATTGATCGGTAAACTTGGTCTTGGCTTGCTGGCTGTTCCTGCTGATCTTCTGCGGGAGGGGCCTGTTGCCGTGGTTCCCAAATGTCTTTGCGGGAGGTGGAATTGCCCCGCCCTTGTGAGTCCAGGCTAAGCAAGCTGCTCGGGTTTGCTCTCAGGAGCTTTTGTTCCCTGCAAGCTCTCAGTAGAGCTTTGGAGGACCAGGGTGGAAATGGTGGCCTCCTAATCTCCACCGGGAGGAGCTTAGAACTCGGGGCCCCGCTCCTCAGTGTGCCCCCAGAGAAAAGCAGTCACTCCCGTCTCCCCGGTCTCTGGCCGCACTCCGTGCTCACCTGGCCTGTGACCGAGCATTTCTATCTCTGGCACCAGACCCTGTGTGGCATCTCCAAACCCAGCAGATCCCTGTGGTGCACTTCCGCGCCGCTCCTCCCCGGGGGAGGAAGGGGAGTCTTTCCAGCTCTGCCGCTTGTTGGGTCCCTGCTGGAGGAGCAGTGGCCCAACTGGGCCGCGGATCACAGTTTATGGCAATCCCAAGCTGAGAGCCCACGCCTCAGCTCCGTCTCTGCAGCCGGCCTCCCCGCTCCAATACCTGGGAGCTCTGCCACTCTCAGGCACCCCCGTCTTTCTGTGACCAGAGGGTTCTGAGACCACACTGTCCCGCGAGGGTTCTACCCCCTGCTTAGCCATGGGAGCAACGTCCCTCAGCGGAGCCAACTTCTAAAAGTTCTGATTTTGGGCTCCGTGGCTCTATCACTTGCCAGAAGCGGCCGACGGAGGCCCCCTCCCCTGCCGTCTATCCTCCCGAATATCGCCTCGGTTTCACTTCTCCGCACATCCTACCTTCCAGAAAGTGGTCGCTTTTCTGTTCATAGTGTTGTTACTATTCTCATCTTCGATCTCCTGTTGAGTTCGTAGGTGTTCAGAATGGTTTGATCCCTATTCAGCTGAATTCCTGAGACCAGACGAAATCCAGGTCTCCTATTCCTCCACCATCTTGCTCCGCCCCCTCTAATTCTAATTTTCTATCAATAGGTTATTTTGGATTTTCTATGTACCCAATCATGTCACCTGAGAATATTAACGATATATATTATATATATTATATTTTACTTATTGTATTCACTAGGACCTCCAGCATAATGTTGCATGTATTTGGTAATAATAGTAATCCTTACCCTGTCCCCAATTCTGGTTTAAAAGCTTTCAATATTTTACTATTAAATATATACCTTGCTATATTTTTGTATATGCCAGCAAATTTTTAAGTTCCCTCTTATTATTTATGTTTTGATTATCACTGTGAATGGATGATGAAAGGTATAAAATGCTTTTTATCATCTACCGAGAAGATCATATGATTTTTCTTCTTTTGTTACAGTGATAAATATATTGTTTGCTTTTTTAATGCTAATTACCCAAGTATTCTGGTGGGGGGCAATTTATCTTGTTATAGTGACCTTAAATTCCTTGGATTCAATTTGTTAATATTTTCTTTAGTTCATTCACATATGTGCTCATGAGAAAGAATGCCATAGATTTTTTTCTTTCTGTTAAAGTCCTTTTCAGGTTTTAGTATCTTGGTTATGATTGTCTAATAAGACTAGTTGGGAAGTATTTTTTATTTTATTCCTTAGAAATCTTTAAGAATGGGGTTTTTCTTAAATATTTGGAAGAATTTATTGTTGAATTCATCTTTTCCTGGAGGTTATTTATTTGTTGAATTTTAATTATAGATTTAATTTCCTTAATGATTATTAAGACTAATCAAATATTTATTTTTCTATGTTCCAATATTTGTAAGTTTTTTTAATTGTTTATTTAATGTAAATTTTCATTAATTTTGGAAAATTTTTATCAAGGTTTTTCATTATGCCCTTGTTATATTTATCATTGCATAATAAATTACCCTCAAAAGTCAGCATCCTAAAACACACAAATTTGTTATTTCACATTGTCTCAGAAGGTCACAAATCTGGGGGCAGTATATCTGGGTGTTTCTGGCTTAAGGTCTCTTCATGAAGTTGTAGTCAAGATGTCAGCTGAGGCTCTAGTCATCTGAAGGCTTGACTCTAGCTAAAGGATCCACTTCCAAGATGGCTGACTAACATGCCTGTGGACAGGAAGTATCATTTGCTCATTGGCTTTTGGCTGGAAGCCCTGGTTCCTAGCTTCTCCATAGGTGATTGTCCTTATGACTTGTCATCCATCTTCCTTCAGAGCAAATAACCCAAAAGAGAGACCAAGCAGGAAGCTGAAGCACCTTTTATAATCTACTCTCCAACGTTGCCCACCATCACTTCTCCTTATTCTATTTGGTAAATGTGATTGGTTAAGTCCAGTCTACAGTCATTCAGATGAGAGAATTTGGATCTACCTCTTAAAATGAGAAGTATCGAAGAATTTGTGGGCATTTTAAAACCACCACAACAATTTTGTTAATTTTTTAATATCCACAGGATCTGATATTGGTTACTTGTACGTTCTTCTTAAATGTCTTACCAGGGTTTATCAATTTTATTAATCTTTGCAAAAAATTCACTTTTGGTTTATTAATGCTCTCCCATGTATGTTTGTTTTCTATTTCATTAAAATCTGCTTTTCATTATTTCCTTCCTTCTACTTACTTTGTATTTATGTTGCTGTTCTTTTACTAACTTTTTGAGATAGATATTGAATTGATTTTAGGCATCCTTTCTAATATAATATTTTAAGATCATAAATATCCCCATAAGCGTGTCTTTAAAGGTATTCTGTAAGATTTGATATAGTCATTATTTAGTTCAAAATATTTCAACTTTCATTCTGATTCCTTCTTTGGCCCATGGGATATTTAAACATATATTGTTTAATTTTTAAGAGTTTAGTGATTTTCTAGTCATCATTGCTGTTTATTTCCAGCTTAACTACAGTATGGTCAAAGACATGATTTCAGTAATTTGAAGAATTTTGAGATTTGTGATATGGCTCATCGTGTCCAATTTTGGTTGCTGTTCCATTCACATTTTAGTTGAGTGAAAGTTTTTCAGTTGCTGTATGTAGTACATGTTAAAATGTCAATTAAGTCAAGTTTGCCAATCACATTGGTCATATCTTATATAACATTATTGATTTTGTATGTGCTTATTTTATTAGTTTTTAAAGAAAAGTTAAAATCTGTCTTTGTGATTATGGGTTTATCTATTTTATATCTCTTATTTTTTGTTCCGTACATTTTTATTTCATATCAAGTGCTAAAGTTTTGGGATTGTTACATCTTTTTTGATGCATGGGGCTCTTTCTCATTATAAAGTTTCTATATTTTTAACTTTACTCTTACTATAACCTAAAAATTATCTGAAAAACTCTGTTTTAGTATTAAGAAAGTTTTCTTATTTCACTTTCATTTTTAAAAGACATTTTCACTAGGTATAGACCCCTAGGTTAACAGTTTCCTTCCATTATCTTCTGCTTTACCTTGTTTTTTTGAGAAGGCTGTTATAAATCTTACTGTTGGTCCTTTGAAAGCTATATATTTTTTTAATCTCTGTTTTAAGATTTTATTTTCATTCTCTGGTCTATGAGGTGCCTAGGTATTGTTTTTATTATATATATATATATATATATATATATATATATATGTATGTATCTTTTGATTTATAGCAAAACTGGCAAACTGGCAAAACTCTTCATTGGTATATGTTGAAATATTTATTCTGCCCCATTCTCTCTCTCCTCTTCTGGACTCTGACTACACTTGTTAGCTCTTTGTCACTGTGTCCTTTACATCCATTATGTTCTCTTCTGTATTTTTTTATCTTTCTCTCTGTAATTCTAATATGCAAGATCATATGTACTGAGTTATTTTCCAGTTCACTACTCTTCCTTTTAATTGTTTCTCATCTTTTCTGAGACCAGACCCATTAATTAAATTCTTAATTTCTGTTTTTATTTTACCAGTTTTATGTTTTATATTTAATTCTTTATTGACTGAAGTTTTCTGTTGAAATTCTCCATTTCATGTATCTTTTAGAACATATTTAACATATGTATCTTTTTTCCCCACTGCCCTCTTTATTTTTTTTAACTTTTTATTGTTATGTTAATCACCATACATCACATCATCAGTTATTGCTGTAGTGTTCCATGATTCACTGTGCATAACACCCAGTGCTCCATGCATAATGTGCCTTCTTTAATACCCATCACCAGGCTAACCCATCCTCCCGGCCCCCTCCCCTCTAGAACCCTCAGTTTGTTTTTCAGAGTCCATC